>NW_023665714.1:0-300000 GCF_014743375.2 Drosophila subpulchrella | reverse complement strand
CATACAGAAAATTGGCAGCATAAGAAATTTAACAAGCAGCAGGTTGAACAAACTTTTACAATATCTGTATATCTTTTCAATTTCGGTTTCTGGGCGTTTTAGTTCTTACAGTTTCCGAAATCTCAGTTTATAAGGTCGAACAGACAGGCAGACATGGCTAGGTCGACATTTACTCTTTTAGTCTACTTTGTAGGGTTAAAACACTAACTTCAACCTGTTACATATTTTTTAACAAGTACAATAGTTCGATAGTTATCTAAGTGTTACAGGCGTACCTTTTGACCATTGATCTAAAGTTTATTGTTAAAAAATTAAAAAAAGAAGTCCGCACAGATTACGTTGGAATTGGGTTGAACAAGATTTCTATGGTCCTTAGTACATATTTGTTAATATTTACGTATAAAGATGATCGAGTTTTAATCTATGGTAACTCTTTTCAATTTCAGAGAATACTTAAAATAACAAAAATACTTGTGAACACAAAGGAGGATCCTGAGGTCGGGACGTTCCTTGAAGGAGGATACTCTGAAGAATCCGATACAGAATCAAATATTCTTTTGGAGGATAATATACTTAATAGCCTGGACTATTGGCTTGAAAGATTGTTTGATGGAAGAACACAAAAATACTACATAAATTATTGGCCAGACTTTACTACAAAGTAATAAGCCTAAAAGTACCTATGTAAATTAAATGTTTATAACTGAAGCACATTTAAAGTCAAAAAATAAATCGGTCGCTTAAATTGTACGTGAACCACACTACATAATGTATTCATTTAGAAATCGATTGATGTATCACTCATTAGGGTTGGAATATTATGACAGATTCTCAATTCAGCCACTGTGCGGGAAGTGTACTTGGTACGCTTAGTCACTTTGGATAATTTCTTCCCAAGTATTATTTATTTATTTAACAAATAACTCTTCCCAAGTATATTTAGGCGCATTCACCAACATAATACAATTATTATCGCATTAACAATAGTAAAACAAAGAATTATATATCACAGCACTTTCCGTCAATACATTTTGGATCCAGACTGTCAGTATGTCAAAACATTAGCATTCTGCCGACACAGCGAAAGTTTCCGACTTCACAAAATCATATATAGAATTGTTCCAATAGGCTGATTGCTTCTTGGTTGAGTCATGACACTCTTTGCGACCTACATCTAATACTGTAACTGATCTTTAGTCATCCGTGATTTTTTCGACTACCCCAAATTTCATGCAATAATCTATACCTAAATAAACGTCCTGTTTTAGATAAAGGTGATGAAGAACTTGTTAGGTTCGTCTGTCCACGATACTTGATCTTCATGACGATTCGTCCTGTAACACTCTGAACTATTTGGTGTTCCTATGTACCCTAAACAGTTAAGCTTTTGAGGGTGATTGTTAAATGCTGTCGCAGCGTCGCCGCTAATACAATTGACTGTAGCACCTGAACCTGATAAATATGGGTGAAATTAGTCTTTTGCGGCTGCCGCTAACTTGCTTCCAAAGAATTCTGGGTCGTCTCGATGATCTTCGAGTTCTACCGTCATAGCCATAGGTGTGCACATCCCCAAATATCCGATTCCTCGCTTAAGTGTATCGAGCAAGTCGGTCCTAGAATAGCAAGTGCTCGGTAGTGCTTTCTGGTCGGTCGTTGAAAACCGTATTTCCGGACTACAAGTTTGTCACTTTGGCCCAAAAACACTAATGGCACCTCATCTATAACAAAAGATGTACCGCTGGCTCTAAAGACATTCCCTGTATCGGAAACCTGGACCCTCACAATTCCAGAATTTACGTGGCTTCCGCTGTATTGAGGCGACATCATCAGTCTGCATCTCGTCCACCTCTTTATCTAACTGGGATACGAATGGTCTAGACCCAAAACTACTGCACTTTGACTTGTTTACAAAATTGTTCGTTACTCTTCTCGTAACCGCGAAAAACAGTTCTTTGCTGCCTTGCCGCTTGCTATTAATCGATTCCCATGTCCGTGTCAATGTCTTCAAATTTCTTAAGAAACTCTTCGCAAAACTTTGACCGGATGAAGTTGGAACTCGCCCTATGAAACTTCCAATACCATTCAGTGGCCAGATGATCACTTAAAATGTTCTGATCTGCGTTCAGATTCGGTTGCGCTTAAGACAAAATTTGATAGAGGAATTCTTCGGTGTGAAGACCATCTCGAGCGGCCTCAAACCAGATCCAATGCAACGTTCGACCTGTTGCTTACACCGCTGGCTTGGTATTTCCTATGGACCTGGTCTAGGAATTAGATTTTGTACTGTTGCCTAGCTGCATTGTTGCTAAATGTGTTAAAAGGACGGAGGTCAGAACGTAGCACACTATTAATCTCTTTTCAGTGTCCGTTTCCTCAACCCCTTTCTCCCTTAGTGCCTGCGGGCCTAGTGAACTGTTGATCGCCAGCGTTATGAATTTGCTCTGCGGCTGAGATATCTCCTTGCAATTTTTTACTCGGAGATGGTGGCGGTCGTGGTCTTACTATGTCTTACAAGTTGGTCATGAGTAAGATTCCTGAAGACACTCCGATAATGCTTCACGGTGCCACTGTGCGAAAGACTACTGCATTTCTAAGTCTTTACTACTATGGTTTTCTGAACCAATGTTACCTAACAAAACCGGCACCCAACAAATCACGCAATATCCAAGTTGGTTTGTAGGCGTTGAGGTGGGACTTTGCTGAAACAAACTTGCGCTGCGTAAGAAGCTCAGGAATCTGCATGCCAAATCCCAATAGCCTAGCTATTATAGTTTCCGAGATCGCAGCGATCATCCGGACGGACGGACATGCGGACATGGCTAGATCGACTCGGCTAGTGATCCTGATCAAGAATATATATACTTTATGGGGTCGGAAACGCTTCCTTCTGCCTGTTACATACTTTCCGACGAATCTAGTATACCCTTTTACTCTACGAGTAACGGATATAACAATATCCACAAAAATGTTCATTTTTTATGCATGAAGTGACTTTCCTCGGTCATAAATGGGTAGACAAAGTAATCTTACCGGATGACAAGCAATAACGTCATAAGAAACTATCCAGTCCCACATTATGCAGATAGCGCTAGCATTTTGCAATTATTATAGACGTTTCATTAAAAACTTCGCCGACTATTCACGGCACATAACTAGATTATGTAAAAAGAATGTTTCATTTGAATGGTCATCCGAATGCAAAAATTCATTCCAATATTTAAAAGATAAACTTATAGAACAATATCCTGAAACAAGCATGTAGAGCGGTGTTAACTTAAAACCATAACGGACTCCAACTCCCGATGGCATATGCATCACTTTCATTTACAAAAGCTGAAAGCAATAAAAGCACTACAGAACAGGAACTAACAGCAATTCATTGGGCAATTAAACATTTCGACCATCACAGTCGGTATCTAAAGGGAAAAGATAACTTCGAGACAGACGCCTTTAGTCGATCAGCTAGAGCAACCGTGGGCGCCGAACAAGCTGGTAGAGTCCTTAAGAACAATTTACGTACTAAAATAAGGCATGAGCTCCTGAATCTGTACATTAAAACAGTTTCAGACTTGAGAGAAATTTGTCGAAGGCGCGAAGTTTTTTTGGCTGATGCTAAGCGATGCCAGGGGTACATTCGAGACACGCCATTTAAGCGCGACGTTTCAGAGTTTGCTGAAACCCCAGAAAGTCTTCGTGAAACGAAATCTGAAAATGAAGGGGATATCTCTGCGCTTGCACTGACATGTTGGAATTACCGCAAAGAAGGACAGAGGTACCAGTACCTATAAACCTAATTATAGCAAGTCCTCAAAAAACTCAAAACCCGGCACGTCGGAGGTCGCTTGTCAAACAGAAACCCTCGAATGCCGTTCGGAGCCAAGCAACGATGTCCGACCAATAGAGGAGGCAGCTATGGTTGCAGCACTCCCCAAACCAGACGAACAAACCCTGCTATTAAGTCTTTACGTCATAGTAAAATACCTGACTTAATGAAGTTGAAGGAATTCAACTTTCAATAAGACTTAAAGAGACGTCAATCCCGAAGTTCCCGTCGGATAAAGGCGTATTGGGAGATCATAAGGATACGCAACATTGGGGTCCAGTACATTAATCACTTCCGGCGGGGCAGAAGGATCCTCGATCTACTGTCTATGGCTTATTAGACTCTGGAGCTTCGATTAGTTGTGTTGGTGGGATGTTAGCCGAGGAGATAAAAGCTAGCGGTGATTATAAAAAGATAAAAGGTCATGCTACCACGGCAGCTGGAAGATGGCAGCAGATACTGGCCCATTTGAAAGTCGAAATAGCATACGGCAACAAAAAAAAATACCGTAAAGCTTCATGTGGTACCCTCGCTGAAGCAGGATTTATATCTGGGTATAGATTTCTGGAGACTGTATGGTTTGCTTCCTTAAAGTTTATGCGTTTCTGAATTAGAATCATCGAAAAGTAACGCTAAACCGGAAGTTGATCAGCATTAATTTTCTGAGAGCGATCGAACCAAGCTAGCGAATGTAATAAATTGTTTCCGTCATTCAAGCAAGAAGGGATCGGTAGGACCAACCTGATATCGCATTCGATTGATGTGGGTCGAAAAGGCCATGTACGCCGAAATCGACCGAATGCTAGCATTGGGAGTAATAGAAGAATCCAAAAGTTTATGGTCATCCCCTTCGTAATGGTAACCAAACCTGGCAAAGTAAGGATTTGTTTGGACTGTAGGAAGGTGAACAGTTTCACAGAGAAAGATTCTTACCCACTTCCTCAAATCAGTGGGATCCTAAGTCGGTTGCCAAGAGCTGAGTATATCTCAAGTTAGGATCTAAAGAACGCTTATTGGCAGGTGCCTTTAGAGAATCATTCCGCGACAAAACAGCTTTCACGGTCCCAGGCAGACCTCTCTACCAATTTAAGGTCATGCCGTTCGGGCTTTGTAACGCCAGAAGCACAATGTCCCGACTAATGTATAAAGTGGTACCAGCCCGTCTCAGCAATGAGGTGTTTATTTATATTCACGATTTATTAGTAGTTTCCTCCACATTTTAACGGCACCTCGAAGTACTTCGAGAATTGGCCTTGCAAATAAAGCGTGCCGGTTTGACTCTAAATATTGGTAAAAGTCATTTCTGTATGCTACGCGTTCGATATTTAGGGCACATCATAGGCGACGGTGGAATCCGGACGGATCCCGAAAAGGTGGCAGCAATTAAAAATTTTACGATACCTTACAGTCTATGAAGCTTGAGAAGTTTTATGGGCTTGTGTGGGTGGTGTCGAAAGTTTGGGCCAAAAGGAACTGGTGCCTGAAATCCTTAAGAGAGCACGGTGGCATACATAAGACCATCGAAAAAGGGAGGCGTTATTATTTTTAGCCTGGCCTGGTGCCAGATGTAGAGGCATACATTAACGCTTGCGAAGTGTGCAAAACGACAAAAGCGTCGAATTATGTACAGCGACCGCAATTAGGAAAAGCGCCGGAAAGTCAAAGATTGTTCGTAGACTTCATTGAACCATACCCTAGATCAAGAAGCAGGAACGTTGGAATTTTTATCGTTCTAGACCATTTTTATACCCGTTACTAGTAGAGTAAAAGGGTATACTAGATTCGTCGGAAAGTATGTAACAGGCAGAAGGAAGCGTTTCCGACCCCATAAAGTATACGAGTATATATTCTTGATCAGGATCACTAGCCGAGTCGATCTAGCCATGTCCGTCTGTCCGTCTGTCTGTCCGTCCGGATGAACGCTGAGATCTCGGAAGAGCTAGGCTATTGAGATTAGGCGTGCTGATTCCTGAGCTTCTTACGCAGCGCAAGTTTCTTTCAGCAGAGTGCCACGCCCACTCTAACGCCCACAAGCCGCCCAAAACTGTGGCTCCTACAGTTTTTATGTTCACGTCAAAAAGGGCGTTTAATTTCAGGAGGCAGTGTCGAGCGGCAGTTTTTATCCAGGTGTCTTCATCTCGCGCGCTCGCACTGCCGTCCGCTCTCCCTCTCCATCTCTCCCCTAAGTCTCCGCTCCGCTCTGGAGCGCTTAAGTTAAGTTAGGCTTAAGGTGTTCTTATTTCCAAGTGTACGAATAAACATCTATGCCCGTCGCGCAAAAAACCCAAACAAAATGTACCTAAAGATTTTGTAATTCGCTGTTTAGTTAACGCTACAAAAAAAGAGCAGACAACCAAAAGAGACTTGGACTAGGACTAGGGAGACTTAGATGTTGCTTGCTCCCTATTCCGTACAGAGTGGGTAACTTTTACATTTCGTTATCTAATTTCTGTTTCTTTTTAATACCCCTTTAGCGATCTGTTGCTCACGTTACGATCCATTAAACAAAAGGAACTACAAGGAACTATCCTTTCGTTGCGGTATAGACAGAATAATTTTCATTTATTTAACAAATTTAGCTCAACGCACTCCCCGCTTGTAGAGGTAGCTTTCCACCTTTTTGAGCGAACTTAGAGCTACTATTTTAACAGTAAGAAAGTTAAATAAAACAAGAAAGGAAGCTAACTTCATGAGCCGAAGTTTATATACCATCGCAGGTCGTTCTACATTGTATGTACAAAGCTTTCCGATCTTAGGAAAATTAAAACCAAATTACAGAAATGTAAAGATATTGTTCCATTAAATTGAACTATCATAAATAAACCAAATTTAAAGGATCCTTTCTACGGCAGCTATTTGATGACTGATTTTTTAAAATTTAGTTTTATTCGAAATTCTGAAATATTAAACGAGTTATAATCCAAAGAGTTGAAGTTAATATGTCATAAAACACCAAAGTTATAATATTTTTACATTGAATAGAAATTAAGAATACGTATGAGTCGGAAACGTCTCCTTTACTGCGTTGCGAACTTCTGACTGAAATCATTATACCCTCTGTAAGAGTATACAAAAAACTACAAAATGTTACCGCCGACCAAGCTATGTTGGCAGCGAAGTAATGAGCACGCCCATGGCGTTGCGTCGAGTGGAAGATCGATTGGGGGTGGATTCCGAAAATCATATCGGAAATTAGCCGATCAGTTCTTGAGAAATAACAACAAAATTCACCTCAGGATATGGTTTCACAGCGCTTACTTCTGGACAATACTTCACGAAATTTCATTGGGATTCGTCACACTGTTATAACGCTTGGACTTGTTAGAAATAAACTTGTCTGGGTCTTCGGCGCACGTCTGTTGGCCTAAGCGAGAAAAAATCAATTGAGCGAGCTGCACGCAGAGTTTTGCCTACATGGCTGCCCTTGCTTTCAGCAATCTAAGTAGAAAGTGCAGAGACGAAAACTAACGACGCTGCTGTGTGATGCATGCCGTGCGAGCGGTATAGAATATTTGCAATAAAGAATTTGCTATTGAATTTCTTGACCACATTGGTTCAAGCAAAATGTTCAGCAAAAACCGATTTACCAACTCTCAGCTATTTGCTTCGACTTCGTAAGTTGAACTTTCGAACTTTGAAGGAATTCATAGTATAACGCCACATCAACTTGCGATAAGTCCGGCTTACGAAAAAGGTCGTAATTTTTAACGTTTAGCATCATGTTCTGACCGAAGCAATGGTAGTAAGAGGAGCAACCTGCGCTGCGATGGAAGTTTGCCCACAATTACCCGCTTATCAAGCTCAGTTGTTCATTACAACGGAAGATTGACATGTGGTCACCTATAATCAATAACCCGATATATCCGTCCATAGACCTCGGATATCGGCCTAATAGATCCATAAACAACTTTTTAAATAGTCTGTCTGACGTCATTGTGAGGTCTTTATATAAAGTTAGCACCATTTGTGGACTTACATATCCGACCAAAAAAAATGCTTAAGCTTCTGCGCCATTCGTACCCTGCCTATGTCAGGGGATCACTATAAATAATACTATTGATAACTGCCTTCCGAGCCTTCTACTCGCTTATAGACATACCCCTTATCCACCCGCAAGTTGGTAGTCTCGACTGGCTGTCTTGTACTTACTTAAACAAATCTAATCGATTATAGGGCCAAGATCTTGCTCTTACTGACTACTAGGACGACTATCCTATAGAACATGTTGGCTATGACATTCTGAATCCCTTTTCTGTATTTAATCTCGAAAGAAAACATCCCAGATAAATCTTTCTGTTTCATTAGCCACTGCAGCAGAGCATGGTCGGTAACTACTACGAAGTCTTGCCCCTCGATTCCAATTCAGTTACCGAATAGTTTTCCTGGGCTTTCGAGAGTTTCTCGGACCTATAAGCGATAGGAAACTCGGTTCGTTCTTCATCTGCTTGTGTTAACACACAGACGATGCCGTGCAGACCGGTGTCGCAAAGAAGAAAAAGTTGTTTCGAGAAATCAGACATACGTAAGACTGGCGAAGTCGTTAGACTGTTCTCGCTGCTCTTCTTCAATAAATAGGTTAAAGCTCAAAATATGCATGAGTAGTTCTCCGCTAACATATCCATTAGGTGGGACCTAGAAATCATCAGAGTTCTTTGGTCGTGACAGGCTTCGAAAAATCTCTGAGCGCCGATATTTTGTCTGTTGCATTATGCGACTCAAAGTCGTCAGAGAGAACAGAAAGGTCGGGCGAGACTACTACTATCTGCCATAAAGCGTGCTTGATGTCTTGACCGGTAGCTGGAGGCAGCCTGGTAAGAATTCCATACACCTAAAGAAGGTATAAAGCCGAGTTTTTTCTCCTCGCTAGACAAGACCGCATTTACTACTCCATGGACTCCTACACTCATCGTAACAATCCATTGCCAGCATGTTCTCGATTTCGGCAAACAAAACCCTTTCTTTCTTTGGCGAAACTGGCCAATGCCTCTGCTTCACCGGACGAGAATTGCACATCTATATGGGATCTATCAAAAGGAGACGCCCTAAGCATTCTTTCTCGTACAATAGAATTGTTCCAATAGGCTGATTGCTTTTTGGTTGAGTCATGACACTCTTTGGGACCTACATCTAATACTGTAACTGATCTTTAGTCATCCGTGATTTTTTCGACTACCCCAAATTTCATCCAATAATATATACCTAAATTAACGTCCTTTTTTAGATAAAGGTGATGAAGAACTCTATAAGGTTCGACTGTCCACGATACTTGATATTAATGAAGATTCGTCCTGTAACACTCTGAATTATTTGCTGTTCCTATGTACCCTAAACAGTTAAGCTTTTGAGGGTGATTGTTAAATGCTGTCGCAGCGTCGCCGCTAATACAAGTGACTGTAGCACCTGAATCTGATAAATATGGGTGAAATTAGTCTTTTGCAGCTGCCGCTAACTCGCTTCCAAAGAATTCTGACTCGTGTCGATGATCTTCGAGTTCTACCGTCATAGCCATAGCTGTGCACATCCCCAAATATCCGATTCCTCGCTTACGTATATCGAGCAAGTCGGTACTAGAATGGCAAGTGCTCGGTAGTGCTTTCTGGTCGGTCGTTGAAAACCGACTCAGTTTGGGTAGCGCGACCCACTGTTTTGGATGCGGCAGCAGGGTGTCCGCTGGGTGCGGGCAGCCGTATTTCCGGACTACAAGTTTGTCACTTTAGCCCAAAACACTCATGGCACCGCATCTAAAACAAAAGATGTGCCGCTGGCTCTAAAGACATTCCCTGTATCGGAAACCTGGACCCTCACAATTCCAGAATTTACGTGGCTTCCGCTGTATTGAGGCGACATCATCGGTCTGCATCTCCTCCACCTCTTTATCTAACTGGGATACGAATGGTCTAGACCCAAAACTACTGCACTTTGACTTGTTTACAAAATTGTTCGTTACTCTTCTCGTAACCGCGAAAAACAGTTCTTTGCTGCCTTGCCGCTTGCTATTAATCGATTCCCATGTCCGTGTCAATGTCTTCAAATTTCTTAAGAAACTCTTCGCAAAACTTTGACCGGATGAAGTTGGAACTCGCCCTATGAAACTTCCAATACCATTCAGTGGCCAGATGATCACTTAAAATGTTCTGATCTGCGTTCAGATTCGGTTGCGCTTAAGACAAAATTTGATAGAGGAATTCTCCGGTGTGAAGACCATATCGAGCGGCTTCAAACCAGATCCACTGCAACGTTCGACCTGTTGCTTACACCGCTGGCTTGGTATTTCCTAGGACCTGGTCTAGGAATTAGATTTTGTACTGTTGCCTAGCTGCATTGTTGCTAACTGTGTTAAAAGGACGGAGGTCAGAACGTAGCACACTATTAATCTCTTTTCATTGTCCGTTTCCTCAACCCCTGTCCTAGTGAACTGTTGATCGACAGCGTTATGAATTTGCTCTGCGGCTGAGATATCTCCTTGCAATTTGTTACTCGGAGATGGTGGCGGTCGTGGTCACACTATGTCTATGTTGGTCATGAGTAAGATTACCTTTTGACCTTTGATCTAAATTTTATTGTTAAAAAATTAAAACAAGGCACAGATTACGTTGGAATTAGGTTGAACAAGATTTCTATGGTCCTTAGTACATATTTTCTAATATTTACGTATAAAGATGAACGATTTTTAATCTATGGTAACTCTTTTTCAATTTCAGAGAATACTTAAAATAACAAAAATACTTGTGAACACAAAGGAGGATCCTGAGGTCGGGACGTTCCTTGAAGGAGGATACTCTGAAGAATCTGATACAGAATCAAATATTCTTTTGGAGGATAATTTACTTAATAGCCTGGACTATTGGCTTGAAAGATTGTTTGATGGGAGAACACAAAAATACTACATAAATTATTGTCCAGACTTTACTACAAAGTAATAAGCCTAAAAGTACCTATGTAAAATAAATGTTTATAACTGAAGCACATTTAAAGTCAAAAAATAAATCGGTCGCTTAAATTGTACGTGAACCACACTACATAATGTATTCATTCAGCCACTGTACGGGAAGTGTACTTGGTACGCTTAGTCACTATGGATAAATTCTTCCCAAGTATATTTAGGCGCATACACCAACATAATACAATTATTATCGCATTAACAATAGTAAAACATAGCATTATATATCACAGCACTTTCCGTCAAAACATTTTGGATCCAGACAGTCAGTATGCCAAAACATTAGCATTCTGCCGACGTAGCGAAAGTTTCCGACTTCACAAAATCATATATAGAATTGTTCCAATTGGCTGATTGCTTCTTGGTTGAGTCATGACACTCTTTGCGAACTACATCTAATACTGTAACTGATCTTTAGTCATCCGTGATTTTTTCGACTACCCCAAATTTCATCCAATAATCTATACCTATTTTAACGTCCTGTTTTAGATAAAGGTGATGAAGAACTCTACTAGGTTCGGCTGTCCACGATACTTGATCTTCATGACGATTCGTCCTGTAACACTCTGAATTATTTGCTGTTCCTATGTACCCTAAACAGTTAAGCTTTTGAGGGTGATTGTTAAGTGCTGTCACAGCGTCGCCGCTAATGCAAGTGACTGTAGCACCTGAATTTGCTCTGCGGCTGAGATATCTCCTTGCAATTTGTTACTCGGAGATGGTGGCGGTCGTGGTCACACTATGTCTATGTTGGTCATGAGTAAGATTCCTGAAGACACTCCGATAATGCTTACACGGTGCCACTGTTCGAAAGTCTACTGCATTTAACGGCTAGTTATATTTCTAAGAATATAGCTTCTAAGTCTTTACTACTATGGTTTTCTGAACCAATGTTACCTAACAAAACCGGCACCCAACAAATCACGCAATAGCCAAGTTGGAAATAGTACCAGGCGCCCAGTGGCAACCACTTCAGATGAGAAGTTCTGATCAGCATATTAAATTTAGTGTCAACGCATGACTCGACTCTACGGCACCCGCCAAGCGGTCAACACATTCTGCAGTGTCAGCTAAGCCAACTATGCAAACGGGGCGGTACATTCACCCGCCAAGCGGTCAACACATTCTGCAGTGTCACCCGAGCCAATTACGTAAACTCGACAGTACATTCACCCGCCAAGTACACTACGCAAACTGTAAACCTCAACTATTATAAAATAAAACTCGTGGCACTTTTCATTATACTAAACTTCCGTGCTCCGAATAGTATATGAGCATATAATTTTTATAAATTTAAATTTATTTTATTAAAACTATCAACGCAACTTATAACATCGCAATTATAACTTCCTACTTCCGGGAATACGGCTCGTAATACTACACTATCTCAAGTGCTTACTACCCCCTTGTGCCGCGGCGTGATCCAGAAGTGTCTACTTCGGTTAAACACAAACAATACAAATATGTCTGAACTGTTATTTTAATTAATAATATTAAATTTGGATCGTCACCATTACAACATTCTGCATATTGGGCAGAGTAATTTCCTTGATTCGATTGGTTGTGGTTTTCCCAAAGCTGAAGTTACTGGACTATGGAGCCCGCTCAACTTTAGCTCTTACCCTAAATGCGGTTCACGGCTTTCCTCAGACCTGTCTCCGTCAATAATAATTTAATTTCGTTTGGATAACGACGATTCGCTAACGAGAAAAAGCTGGGAACTGGTCAAGGTGACATAAGGGTAATATTGCAAAGGAGCAAAGGCGATTGGGGAAAGGGACTAAAACTCAACTGAGTAAAGAGAAAACGTGGAAAAGAGACAAGAAAAATTATTATTATACTTTTTACTCCTACAGTAAAAGGGTATACTATATAAGTCGGAAAGTATGTAACAAGTAGAAGGAAGCGTTTCCGACCCCATAAAGTATATAAATTCTTAATCAGCATCACTACCCGATTCGATATAGTCATGTCCGTCTGTCCGTCCGCCCATATGAACGCTGTGATCTCGGAAACTGTAAGAGCTAGAATTTTGGTACTTGACATGTAGATTCTTGGGCTTCCTGCGCAGCGAAAGTTTGATTCAGCAGGGTGCCAAGCCCTCTGTTACTCCCACATTCGCCAAAACCGCTTAAACTCGTTTAGAGCCCACCTTTTTCAAAAATGTGGTTAGAATTTAAATGAGTTGTTATTTTTATTATCAATACCAATCAACATGCCAAAAATTATTCTAATCGATCCATTCATTAAAAAATTAAAACCAAACTGCAATAAATAATTAGCAAACTCAATAGAGTGCGAGAGGAATGGAGATAAATTCATACAGAAAATCGGCAGCATAAGAAATTTCACAAGCAGAAGGTTGAACAAACTTTTACAATATCTGTATATCTTTTCAATATCGGTTTCTGGGCGTTTTAGTTCTTACAGTTTCCGAAATCTCAGTTTATAAGGTCGAACAGACAGGCAGACATGGCTAGGTCGACATTTACTCTTTTAGTCTACTTTGTAGGGTTAAAACACTAACTTCAACCTGTTACATATTTTTTAACAAGTACAATAGTTCGATAGTTATCTAAGTGTTACAGGCTTACCTTTTGACCATTGATCTAAAGTTTATTGTTAAAAATTAAAAAAAGGAGTCCGCACAGATTACGTTGGATTTGGGTTGAACAAGATTTCTATGGTCCTTAGTACATATTTGTTAATATTTACGTATAAAGATGATCGAGATTTAATCTATGGTAACTCTTTTCAATTTCAGAGAATACTTAAAATAACAAAAATACTTGTGAACACAAAGGAGGATCCTGAGGTCGGGACGTTCCTTGAAGGAGGATACTCTGAAGAATCCGATACAGAATCAAATATTCTTTTGGAGGATAATATACTTAATAGCCTGGACTATTGGCTTGAAAGATTGTTTGATGGATGAACACAAAAATACTACATAAATTATTGGCCAGACTTTACTACAAAGTAATAAGCCTAAAAGTACCTACATATGTAAATTAAATGTTTATAACTGAAGCACATTTAAAGTCAAAAAATAAATCGGTCGCTTAAATTGTACGTGAACCACACTACATAATGTATTCATTTAGAAATCGATTGGTGTATCACTCATTAGGGTTGGAATATTATGACAGATTCTCAATTCAGCCACTGTGCGGGAAGTGTACTTGGTACGCTTAGTCACTTTGGATAATTTCTTCCCAAGTATTATTTATTTATTTAACAAATAACTCTTCCCAAGTATATTTAGGCGCATTCACCAACATAATACAATTATTATCGCATTAACAATAGTAAAACAAAGAATTATATATCACAGCACTTTCCGTCAATACATTTTGGATCCAGACTGTCAGTATTTCAAAACATTAGCATTCTGCCGACGCAGCGAAAGTTTCCTACTTCACAAAATCATATATAGAATATTTCCAATAGGCTGATTGCTTCTTGGTTGAGCCATGACACTCTTTGCGACCTACATCTAACACTGTAACTGATCTTTAGTCATGCGTGATTTTTTCGACTACCCCAAATTTCATCCAATAATCTATACCTAAATAAACGTCCTGTTTTAGATAAAGGTGATGAAGAACTTGTTAGGTTCGTCTGTCCACGATACTTGATCTTCATGACGATTCGTCCTGTAACACTCTGAATTATTTGCTGTTCCTATGTACCCTAAACAGTTAAGCTTTTGACGGTGATTGTTAAATGCTGTCGCAGCGTCGCCGCTAATACAAGTGACTGTAGCACCTGAATCTGATAAATATTGGTGAAATTAGTCTTTTGCGGCTGCCGCTAACTTGCTTCCAAAGAATTCTGGCTCGTCTCGATGATCTTCGAGTTCTACCGTCATAGCCATAGGTGTGCACATCCCCAAATATCCGATTCCTCGCTTACGTGTATCGAGCAAGTCGGTCCTAGAATAGCAAGTGCTCGGTAGTGCTTTCTGGTCGGTCGTTGAAAACCGACTCAGTTTGGGTAGCGCGATGTATCCCTACTGTTTTGGATGCGGCAGCAAGGTGTCCGCTGGGTGCGGGCAGCCGTATTTCCGGACTACAAGCTTGTCACTTTGGCCCAAAAACACTCATGGCACCGCATCTATAACAAAAGATGTGCCGCTGGCTCTAAAAACATTCTCTGTATCGGAAACCTGGACCCTCACAATTCCAGAATTTACGTGGCTTCCGCTGTATTGAGGCGACCATCGGTCTGCATCTCCTCCACCTCTTTATCTAACTGGGATACGAATGGTCTAGACCCAAAAGTACTGCACTTTGACTTGTTTACAAAATTGTTCGTTACTCTTCTCGTAACCGCGAAAAACAGTTCTTTCCTGCTTTGACGCTTGCTATTAATCGATTCCCAGATAACCATGTCCGTGTCAATGTCTTCAAATTTCTTAAGAAACTCTTCGCAAAACTTTGACCGGATGAAGTTGGAACTCGCCCTAGTAATCTCTTTTCATTGTCCGTTTCCTCAACCCCTTTCTCTCCTAGTGCCTGAGGTCCTAGTGAACTGTTGATCGCCAGCGTTATGAATTTGCTCTGCGGCTGAGATATCTCCTTGCAATTTGTTATTCGGAGATGGTGGCGGTCGTGGTCACACTATGTCTATGTTGGTCATGAGTAAGATTCCTGAAGACACTCCGATAATGCTTACACGGTGCCACTGTTCGAAAGTCTACTGCATTTAACGGCTAGTTATATTTCTAAGAATATAGCTTCTAAGTCTTTACTACTATGGTTTTCTGAACCAATGTTACCTAACAAAACCGGCACCCAACAAATCACGCAATAGCCAAGTTGGAAATAGTACCAGGCGCCCAGTGGCACCCACTTCAGATGAGAAGTTCTGATCAGCATATTAAATTTAGTGTCAACGCATGACTCGACTCTACGGCACACATTCACACACATTGGCAACACATTCTGCAGTGTCAGCTGAGCCAACTATGCAAACTGGGCGGTACATTCACCCGCCAAGTACACTACGCAAACTGTAAACCTGAACTATTATAAAATAAAACTCGTGACACTTTTCATTATTCTAAACTTCCGTGTTCCGAATAGTATATGAGCATATAATTTTTATAAATTTAAACTTATTTTATTAAAACTATCAACGCAACTTATAACATCGCAATTATAACTTCCTACTTTCGGGAATACGGCTCGTAATACTACACTATCTCAAGTGCTTACTACCCCCTTGTGCCGCGGCGTGACCCAGAAGTGTCTACTTCGGTTAGACACAAACAATACCAATATGTCTGAACTGTTATTTTAATTAATAATATTAAATTTGGATCGTCACCATTACAATATTCTGCTTATTGGGCAGAGTAATTTCCTTGATTCGATTGGTTGAGGTTTTCCTATAGCTGAAGTTACTGGACTATGGACCCCGCTCAACTTTACTCTTACCCTAAATGCGGTTCACGGCTTTTCTCAGACCGGTCTCCGTCAATAATAATTTAATTTAAATCGTTTGGATAACGACGATTCGCTAACGAGAAAAAGCTGGGAACTGGTCAAGGTGACATAAGGGTAATATTTCAAAGGAGCAAAGGCGATTGGGGAAAGGGACTAAAACTCAACTGAGTAAAGAGAAAACGTGGAAAAGAGACAAGAAAAATTATTATTATACTTTTTACTCCTACAGGAAAAGGGTATACTAGATTAGTCGGAAAGTATGTAACAAGTAGAAGGAAGCGTTTCCGACCCCATAAAGTATATAAATTCTTAATCAGCATCACTACCCGATTTGATATAGTCATGTCCGTCTGTCCGTCCGCCCATTGAACGCTGTGATCTCGGAAACTGTAAGAGCTAGAATTTTGGTACTTGACATGTAGATTCTTGGGCTTCCTGCGCAGCGAAAGTTTGATTCAGCAGGGTGCCAAGCCCTCTGTTACTCCCACACCCGCCAAAACCGCTAAAACTCGTTTAGAGCCCACCTTTTTCAAAAATGTTGTTAGAATTTAAATGAGTTGTTATTTTTATTATCAATACCAATCAACATGCCAAAAATTATTCTAATCGATCCATTCATTAAAAAATTAAAACCAAACTGTAATAAATAATTAGCAAACTCAATAGAGTGCGAGAGGAATGGAGATAAGTTCATACAGAAAATTGGCAGCATAAGAAATTTAACAAGCAGCAGGTTGAACAAACTTTTACAATATCTGTATATCTTTTCAATTTCGGTTTCTGGGCGTTTTAGTTCTTACAGTTTCCGAAATCTCAGTTTATAAGGTCGAACAGACAGGCAGACATGGCTAGGTCGACATTTACTCTTTTAGTCTACTTTGTAGGGTTAAAACACTAACTTCAACCTGTTACATATTTTTTAACAAGTACAATAGTTCGATAGTTATCTAAGTGTTACAGGCGTACCTTTTGACCATTGATCTAAAGTTTATTGTTAAAAAATTAAAAAAAGGAGTCCGCACAGATTACGTTGGAATTGGGTTGAACAAGATTTCTATGGTCCTTAGTACATATTTGTTAATATTTACGTATAAAGATGATCGAGTTTTAATCTATGGTAACTCTTTTCAATTTCAGAGAATACTTAAAATAACAAAAATACTTGTGAACACAAAGGAGGATCCTGAGGTCGGGACGTTCCTTGAAGGAGGATACTCTGAAGAATCCGATACAGAATCAAATATTCTTTTGGAGGATAATATACTTAATAGCCTGGACTATTGGCTTGAAAGATTGTTTGATGGAAGAACACAAAAATACTACATAAATTATTGGCCAGACTTTACTACAAAGTAATAAGCCTAAAAGTACCTATGTAAAATAAATGTTTATAACTGAAGCACATTTAAAGTCAAAAAATAAATCGGTCGCTTAAATTGTACGTGAACCACACTACATAATGTATTCATTTAGAAATCGATTGATGTATCACTCATTAGGGTTGGAATATTATGACAGATTCTCAATTCAGCCACTGTGCGGGAAGTGTACTTGGTACGCTTAGTCACTTTGGATAATTTCTTCCCAAGTATTATTTATTTAACAAATAACTCTTCCCAAGTATATTTAGGCGCATTCACCAACATAATACAATTATTATCGCATTAACAATAGTAAAACAAAGAATTATATATCACAGCACTTTCCGTCAATACATTTTGGATCCAGACTGTCAGTATGTCAAAACATTAGCATTCTGCCGACACAGCGAAAGTTTCCGACTTCACAAAATCATATATAGAATTGTTCCAATAGGCTGATTGCTTCTTGGTTGAGTCATGACACTCTTTGCGACCTACATCTAATACTGTAACTGATCTTTAGTCATCCGTGATTTTTTCGACTACCCCAAATTTCATGCAATAATCTATACCTAAATAAACGTCCTGTTTTAGATAAAGGTGATGAAGAACTTGTTAGGTTCGTCTGTCCACGATACTTGATCTTCATGACGATTCGTCCTGTAACACTCTGAACTATTTGGTGTTCCTATGTACCCTAAACAGTTAAGCTTTTGAGGGTGATTGTTAAATGCTGTCGCAGCGTCGCCGCTAATACAATTGACTGTAGCACCTGAACCTGATAAATATGGGTGAAATTAGTCTTTTGCGGCTGCCGCTAACTTGCTTCCAAAGAATTCTGGCTCGTCTCGATGATCTTCGAGTTCTACCGTCATAGCCATAGGTGTGCACATCCCCAAATATCCGATTCCTCGCTTAAGTGTATCGAGCAAGTCGGTCCTAGAATAGCAAGTGCTCGGTAGTGCTTTCTGGTCGGTCGTTGAAAACCGTATTTCCGGACTACAAGTTTGTCACTTTGGCCCAAAAACACTAATGGCACCTCATCTATAACAAAAGTTGTACCGCTGGCTCTAAAGACATTCCCTGTATCGGAAACCTGGACCCTCACAATTCCAGAATTTACGTGGCTTCCGCTGTATTGAGGCGACATCATCAGTCTGCATCTCCTCCACCTCTTTATCTAACTGGGATACGAATGGTCTAGACCCAAAACTACTGCACTTTGACATGTTTACAAAATTGTTCGTTACTCTTCTCGTAACCGCGAAAAACAGTTTTTTGCTGCCTTGCCGCTTGCTATTAATCGATTCCCAGATAACCATGTCCGTGTCAATGTCTTCAAATTTCTTAAGAAACTCTTCGCAAAACTTTGACCGGATGAAGTTGGAACTCGCCCTATGAAACTTCCAATACCATTCAGTGGCCAGATGATCACTTAAAATGTTCTGATCTGCGTTCAGATTCGGTTGCGCTTAAGACAAAATTTGATAGAGGAATTCTTCGGTGTGAAGACCATCTCGAGCGGCCTCAAACCAGATCCAATGCAACGTTCGACCTGTTGCTTACACCGCTGGCTTGGTATTTCCTATGGACCTGGTCTAGGAATTAGATTTTGTACTGTTGCCTAGCTGCATTGTTGCTAAATGTGTTAAAAGGACGGAGGTCAGAACGTAGCACACTATTAATCTCTTTTCAGTGTCCGTTTCCTCAACCCCTTTCTCCCTTAGTGCCTGCGGGCCTAGTGAACTGTTGATCGCCAGCGTTATGAATTTGCTCTGCGGCTGAGATATCTCCTTGCAATTTGTTACTCGGAGATGGTGGCGGTCGTGGTCTTACTATGTCTTACAAGTTGGTCATGAGTAAGATTCCTGAAGACACTCCGATAATGCTTCACGGTGCCACTGTGCGAAAGACTACTGCATTTCTAAGTCTTTACTACTATGGTTTTCTGAACCAATGTTACCTAACAAAACCGGCACCCAACAAATCACGCAATATCCAAGTTGGTTTGTGGGCGTTGAGGTGGGACTTTGCTGAAACAAACTTGCGCTGCGTAAGAAGCTCAGGAATCTGCATGCCAAATCCCAATAGCCTAGCTATTATAGTTTCCGAGATCGCAGCGATCATCCGGACGGACGGACATGCGGACATGGCTAGATCGACTCGGCTAGTGATCCTGATCAAGAATATATATACTTTATGGGGTCGGAAACGCTTCCTTCTGCCTGTTACATACTTTCCGACGAATCTAGTATACCCTTTTACTCTACGAGTAACGGATATAACAATATCCACAAAAATGTTCATTTTTTATGCATGAAGTGACTTTCCTCGGTCATAAATGGGTAGACAAAGTAATCTTACCGGATGACAAGCAATAACGTCATAAGAAACTATCCAGTCCCACATTATGCAGATAGCGCTAGCATTTTGCAATTATTATAGACGTTTCATTAAAAACTTCGCCGACTATTCACGGCACATAACTAGATTATGTAAAAAGAATGTTTCATTTGAATGGTCATCCGAATGCAAAAATTCATTCCAATATTTAAAAGATAAACTTATAGAACAATATCCTGAAACAAGCATGTAGAGCGGTGTTAACTTAAAACCATAACGGACTCCAACTCCCGATGGCATATGCATCACTTTCATTTACAAAAGCTGAAAGCAATAAAAGCACTACAGAACAGGAACTAACAGCAATTCATTGGGCAATTAAACAATTTCGACCATATATTTATGGCAAACATTTTACAGTTAAAACTAATCACAGACCGCTAACATACCTATTTTAAATGGTCAGTCCTAGTTCAAAACTCACACGCATGCGGCTCGAATTAGATGAATATGACTTCACAGTCGGTATCTAAAGGGAAAAGATAACTTCGAGACAGACGCCTTTAGTCGATCAGCTAGAGCAACCGTGGGCGCCGAACAAGCTGGTAGAGTCCTTAAGAACAATTTACGTACTAAAATAAGGCATGAGCTCCTGAATCTGTACATTAAAACAGTTTCAGACTTGAGAGAAAGTTGTCGAAGGCGCGAAGTTTTTTTGGCTGATGCTAAGCGATGCCAGGGTTACATTCGAGACACGCCATTTAAGCGCGACGTTTCAGAGTTTGCTGAAACCCCAGAAAGTCTTCGTGAAACGAAATCTGAAAATGAAGGGGATATCTCTGCGCTTGCACTGACATGTTGGAATTACCGCAAAGAAGGACAGAGGTACCAGTACCTATAAACCTAATTATAGCAAGTCCTCAAAAAACTCAAAACCCGGCACGTCGCAGGTCGCTTGTCAAACAGAAACCCTCGAATGCCGTTCGGAGCCAAGCAACGATGTCCGACCAATAGAGGAGGCAGCTATGGTTGCAGCACTCCCCAAACCAGACGAACAAACCCTGCTATTAAGTCTTTACCTCATAGTAAAATACCTGACTTAATGAAGTTGAAGGAATGCAACTTTCAATAAGACTTAAAGAGACGTCAATCCCGAAGTTCCCGTCGGATAAAGGCGTATTGGGAGATCATAAGGATACGCAACATTGGGGTCCAGTACATTAATCACATCCGGCGGGGCAGAAGGATCCTCGATCTACTGTCTATGGCTTATTAGACTCTGGAGCTTCGATTAGTTGTGTTGGTGGGATGTTAGCCGAGGAGATAAAAGCTAGCGGTGATTATAAAAAGATAAAAGGTCATGCTACCACGGCAGCTGGAAGATGGCAGCAGATACTGGCCCATTTGAAAGTCGAAATAGCATACGGCAACAAAAAAAAATACCGTAAAGCTTCATGTGGTACCCTCGCTGAAGCAGGATTTATATCTGGGTATAGATTTCTGGAGACTGTATGGTTTGCTTCCTTAAAGTTTATGCGTTTCTGAATTAGAATCGTCGAAAAGTAACGCTAAACCGGAAGTTGATCAGCATTAATTTTCTGAGAGCGATCGAACCAAGCTAGCGAATGTAATAAATTGTTTCCGTCATTCAAGCAAGAAGGGATCGGTAGGACCAACCTGATATCGCATTCGATTGATGTGGGTCGAAAAGTCCATGTACGCCGAAATCGACCGAATGCTAGCATTGGGAGTAATAGAAGAATCCAAAAGTTTATGGTCATCCCCTTCGTAATGGTAACCAAACCTGGCAAAGTAAGGATTTGTTTGGACTGTAGGAAGGTGAACAGTTTCACAGAGAAAGATTCTTACCCACTTCCTCAAATCAGAGGGATCCTAAGTCGGTTGCCAAGAGCTGAGTATATCTCAAGTGAGGATCTAAAGAACGCTTATTGGCAGGTGCCTTTAGAGAATCATTCCGCGACAAAACAGCTTTCACGGTCCCAGGCAGACCTCTCTACCAATTTAAGGTCATGCCGTTCGGGCTTTGTAACGCCAGAAGCACAATGTCCCGACTAATGTATAAAGTGGTACCAGCCCGTCTCAGCAATGAGGTGTTTATTTATATTCACGATTTATTAGTAGTTTCCTCCACATTTTAACGGCACCTCGAAGTACTTCGAGAATTGGCCTTGCAAATAAAGCGTGCCGGTTTGACTCTAAATATTGGTAAAAGTCATTTCTGTATGCTACGCGTTCGATATTTAGGGCACATCATAGGCGACGGTGGAATCCGGACGGATCCCGAAAAGGTGGCAGCAATTAAAAATTTTACGATACCTTACAGTCTATGAAGCTTGAGAAGTTTTATGGGCTTGTGTGGGTGGTGTCGAAAGTTTGGGCCAAAAGGAACTGGTGCCTGAAATCCTTAAGAGAGCACGGTGGCATACATAAGACCATCGAAAAAGGGAGGCGTTATTATTTTTAGCCTGGCCTGTTGCCAGATGTAGAGGCATACATTAACGCTTGCGAAGTGTGCAAAACGACAAAAGCGTCGAATTATGTACAGCGACCGCAATTAGGAAAAGCGCCGGAAAGTCAAAGATTGTTCGTATACTTCATTGAACCATACCCTAGATCAAGAAGCAGGAACGTTGGAATTTTAATCGTTCTAGACCATTTTTATACCCGTTACTAGTAGAGTAAAAGGGTATACTAGATTCGTCGGAAAGTATGTAACAGGCAGAAGGAAGCGTTTCCGACCCCATAAAGTATACGAGTATATATTCTTGATCAGGATCACTAGCCGAGTCGATCTAGCCATGTCCGTCTGTCCGTCTGTCTGTCCGTCCGGATGAACGCTGAGATCTCGGAAGAGCTAGGCTATTGAGATTAGGCGTGCTGATTCCTGAGCTTCTTACGCAGCGCAAGTTTGTTTCAGCAGAGTGCCACGCCCACTCTAACGCCCACAAGCCGCCCAAAACTGTGGCTCCTACAGTTTTTATGCTAGAATAAAAATTTTAACTGAAATGTATTGTTCTCATCAATACCTATCGATTGACCCAAAAAAAGTTTGCCACGCCTACTTGAACGCCCACAAACCGCCCTCAAACTTCAAAAAATCGTAAATATGAACGCGGATATCTTGGAAAATATCAAAGATAGAGAAATGGGATTTCAGATTTAGATTCCGGAGGCTTAAGCGCAGCGCAAGTTTGTTACGCGAATATGCCACGCCCACTCTAACGCCCACAAACCGCCCAAGCCTGTGGCGCCCACAATTTTCATGTTAGATGCAAAATTTTAACTGAAATGTATTGGTCTTGTCAATACCTATCGATTGTTTCAAAAAAAACTTTGCCACGCCCACTCTAACGCCCACAACGCTTAAATCTGTCTACCGTCGGTAGGTGGCGCATTTCAATCTCGCTTTGCTGCTTGCATATCTCCATTTTCCTTTGGTCCCTTTAGCTGAGTAACGGGTATCTGATAGTCGAGGTACTCTACTATAGCGTTCTTCCTTGTTCCAATTTGTATTCCTTAAACCAGTTAGGAAGATTGATACCAGTGGGGTCATAAAATACTTGGCAGGGAAACTGATCATGGCATATGAAGCTCCGGAAACCGTGGTGTCAGACAACGGTTCACAATTTCGGTCTCACGCTTTTCGGAAATTAATACAGCAGTATGGCGGCACACATACGTTAACGGCGGTGCATTCACCGCAAGCTTATGCTTCCGAACGCGTTAATCGCTCCGTGATTGCTGCAATCCGAGCATATTTGCGGCCAGACCAGAAGGACTGGGACGAATACCTAAACAGGATATGTTGTGCATTGAGGTCCTCCGTTCATGCTAGTTTGGGAACTTCTCCATATTACATGGTTTTTTGACAACATATGATAACATGCGTTTCTACGTACTCATTTTTAAGAAAATTAAATTTACTTGATGTTCGTTCACTGAAATTCAATCGCCAGGACTCATTTGATATTGTTCGAAAAAAGCATGTAAACGTATGCTGGAACAGCATGCCGAAAACGAGAAGCGCTATAACCTTCGGTCTCGAAAAGTCTGATTCGCGGAAGGACAAGAGGTGTATCGCTTACAAGACTTACAAGGACGACTTGTACCTATCATGCCAAGGATATTCGGCAGTAATGCCTCTTCCGTCGGTATCAGACTAGGGTACCAGAGATAGTGTTCGTACCCAAAGGTACTCAACATGACCACACCCAACAAATCAAGCAGTAGCCAAGTTGGGAACAGTACCAGGCGCTCAGTAGCACTCACTGCAGATGAGAATTGCTGGTCAGCATATTATATGTCTCACTAACTCACCATCTCACCGTCACAACGATACGCTGACCCGCCAATGCAGTCAGCACATTTGCGGTGTCAGCCGAGCCAACTACGCAACTGCTACCATAATCATAGTTCCCTGACCTACTTTAGAATATAGCTTCTTTCACTAACCATTACACTAAACTTCCGTGTTCCAAGTAGTATATAATAATGTCTCAAGTGAACAATAAATCAGTTATCAACACACCTCATAACTCCGCGGTTCTACTTCCTACCTCTAGGAACCACGTTAGTTCAACCTCATCGCAGTCCCCGCATCGCCTGTGGTCCGGCATTACTGTAACCATCGTTACCATTGCCGCGACGCGATCGTCCTGCAAGTGTCTACTTCGGTTAGGCACAAACATTGGTGACCCCGACGTGATCCTTTACCAACAAAGGATCACACTTCAGCAACCTCCTTCCTACCAAAAGCTGAACCTCTGACTGGTGAGAAGACCCGTTAAGTTCACTACATCCACCCGCCCTGGAAACCCTAGCTCATCCAGCTTCACAGGATACGCTCCGTCATCCAGCGTCACAGGATCGTCAGCTTTATCCAGCTTCACAGGATACGCTTTTTCTTCCAGCGTCACAGGAACTCAGCTTAGTCCAGCTTCACAGGATACGCTTCTTCTTCCAGCGTCACAGGAACTCAGCTTAATCCAGCTTCACAGGATACGCTTCTTCTTCCAGCGTCACAGGAACTCAGCTTAATCCAGCTTCACAGGATACGCGTCGTCATCCAGAGTCACAGGATCGTAAGCTTTATCCAGCTTCACAGGAAACGCTTCTTCTTCCAGCGTCACAGGAACTCAGCTTAATCCAGCTTCACAGGATACTCAGCTTCATTCAGCTTCACAGGATACTCAGCTTCATCCAGCTTCACAGGACACACAGCTTTATCCGGCTTCACACGATTCTTTGTTTCCCAGACACACAACATGTCTACTTCATTCATAGAGGAAACAAGTCACACAAGAATCGATTTACACAATCGATTACTAGACACCCAAAACGAGCTGCAAGGGAAAATCCAACAGCTCATTAAGAATTATGGCAAGGATTCTGTCGACGGCTATTATTCCGGTAAGCTAACTCAGTTAAACGATCTCTGGCAGCAGTTTTGCGACCTAGATGAAGAAGTCCAACAAGCGGCATTACCCACTGGAAGTGAGTACTCTTCACGACTAGTAGCACTTAAGGAGCTGGTCGAAAAATATCAGAATATCCTTCTGGACAACATGCCGACTGGAAGCGGGCTTCCGAAGGCCCCCAGACGAACTTCGGCCAACATCAAGATCACAACAAGAGATCAAGTCAAAGGAGATTCCCCAATTGACACGGTGATCCGACAGTTGCAGAGAAGATGCAACGAATTGGATTCATCATTAACATTAGCCTTGAACGCCCCAACCGTCACCCCAGCCCTACAAAGGCACTTGGATCTCCTTTGGGCGTTACTGAGGCAAGCCCACGACGAATTAGACAGCACACCTGGGGCCGCAGCTCTGGCAGTAGCAGAGCTAGCTCAATTCCACACATTATACGAGGAATACGAAATGAACCTGCTTCGAGAAAACGACGCGCCATGAGCCTAAACTTGGAACTTCCGCCAATTAGCATTCCGGAGTTCAACGGCGAGTATCTAGACTGGCCACGGTTCCATGATCTCTTTGTGGAATTGGTACATAACAAACCATATTCGGCCATTCAAAAACTACATATTCTACAGAGCTCGCTTCGTGGTGAAGCGAGGAACGTCTTGACAGACACAGCCTTCTCACAGGGTGGCTATGACGACACCTGGTTGCGATTGAAGGCCAGGTACCAGAACGGAAAGATAATAGTATTCGCCGCTATAGCAAAAATGGTTGACTATAAGCCTGTATACGGCTCCTCGCGCCAACTAAGGGCCTTACATGACACTATCAAAAACTCAATGAGTACTCTTAAAAACCTCGATGTCAGCACGAAATCCTGGGATCCACTCCTAGGTTTTATTATCAGAAGAAAACTAGACCAGCAGTCTCTAGCTGCTCTAGAGAATTCAGCGGATGCGCCAACGGAAATCCCAACGTTAAAAAGTGTACTGACGTTTATTGAGCGGCGCGCTTGCATGCTGGAGACAATAAGCGCTCAACCTACAGCAACATTCAGCCATCAGTCAGTTCACAACGAAGAGAGCTGTAAGATTTGTCACCTAGGACCACATAATTTTAGAGCATGTAGCCGCTTCCAGGAAATTGACCCCAAAACGCGGCGCCAAGCCATTATTCAAGTAGGAGCATGCACAAATTGTTTGTCTACAGCTCATAAGATTGAAAACTGTGGATCACCAGGCACTTGTCGAGGCTGCCAGCAACGGCATCATTCACTGTTACACCAAGTACCGACTAGCAATCTAGTGGCCGGAGCAGTAACCATTTCAGGCTACGACCACTTAGGAGGATATACGCTGCTCGCGACCGCCAAGGTTTTATTACAAGGGCCAAACGGCCAACTACAAACATGTAGGAGCATGCACAAATTGTTTGTCTACAGCTCATAAGATTGAAAACTGTGGATCACCAGGCACTTGTCGAGGCTGCCAGCAACGGCATCATTCACTGTTACACCAAGTACCGACTAGCAATCTAGTGGCCGGAGCAGTAACCATTTCAGGCTACGACCACTTAGGAGGATATACGCTGCTCGCGACCGCCAAGGTTTTATTACAAGGGCCAAACGGCCAACTACAAACATGTCGCGCTGTAATAGATGGTGGATCACAGGTGAATCTTATCTCAAGGAGGATGGCTGATTTGCTATCTCTTAAGGAAATGTCACCGATTGGAATATCTGGAATCGGAGGAAAAATATCAACAGTAATCAGATCAGCACTAAAGCTCTCATCAGTTACATCAGGGTTTGAAACACTAATAGAGGTATTTATTATTCCCGCAGTCATTACAGACCAACCGTCAGTACCGATTGATATCGATCTTAATATTCCCGAGGGACTGCCGTTAGCAGACCGTGACTTTCGGCAACCTGGACCCATTGACCTAACTTTAGGGATTGAGGTTTATTCTCGTGTAACAACCGGTGAACTTCTTGAACTAGGACCTAATAAGCCTTTGGCACAAGGCACAAGGCTTGGTTATGTAATCACAGGTTATCTCAATAAAGAAACCTCATCTGATACAGAAATCAACCCTATTCTGGTAGAAGACAGAGATGATCTTGCAGGACTGAACGCTGCTAATGAGCAAACGAAAGAGAAAAATCCGATGAATAATAATCAATTTGATATAGAAGAAAGCAAACGGCAAGGTGAGATTTCACTCGATGATGAAGGGCTTCATTCAACGAACGTAGCATTGATGGATCATAAAATAAAAGAGCCTGAAGATATATGTAGCCAATTAAAAACTAGCGACACTGACTCGTCCGATCGAGAATCAACCGATACATATAATGGTTCATTGCAGCTGACTGAACTTTACACTGCAAGAGAAAAACCACTTAATATAGAACCGACTTCTCATCAATTTAAAACCTACAAGAAGTCTGACTTTTGTTTAACATTTCTAAACTTAGCCAAGAAATATCTTAGGTTTGTTGCAGAAGGTCCACATACCATAGACGTGCCAAATGATCCAGTTCTACGAGGGCACAATTTCAGTCCCCACGGTAATGTAAATTTTATCGCAAGGGGGAGTGCTAAGCAGCATCAAGAAGATGTGAAGGACCTGAATCACAAACAGGAACCGCCGCAGTTGAAGGAAAGATCCTCCTTGGTCAATGATTTGTTAGGTGCTTTCTATACAATTCGGCCAAGGGCTGACCGACATCACGCCTTTAATTAAGGGTACCCCTCAATGGGGGGAGAATGTTCGTACCCAAAGGTACTCAACATGACCACACCCAACAAATCAAGCAGTAGCCAAGTTGGGAACAGTACCAGGCGCTCAGTAGCACTCACTGCAGATGAGAATTGCTGGTCAGCATATTATATGTCTCACTAACTCACCATCTCACCGTCACAACGATACGCTGACCCGCCAATGCAGTCAGCACATTTGCGGTGTCAGCCGAGCCAACTACGCAACTGCTACCATAATCATAATTCCCTGACCTACTTTAGAATATAGCTTCTTTCACTAACCATTACACTAAACTTCCGTGTTCCAAGTAGTATATAATAATGTCTCAAGTGAACAATAAATCAGTTATCAACACACCTCATAACTCCGCGGTTCTACTTCCTACATCTAGGAATAGGGCTCGTAATACACTATCTCAACTAGCAGCTAACCACGTTAGCTCAACCTCATCGCAGTTCCCGCATCGCCTGTGGTCCGGCATTACTGTAACCATCGCACTATGGGGAATTTGCCCACTTTTTGTGGCATTAATTAATAATTTAAAAACGAAGCAACATTTAAAAGTTTTGTTTTTAGAATCAAGTATATAAAATTTAAAGGAAGTAAATTAAAAAAAGAAAGGCGTGGTTTTTAAAAAAAAAAATTTTTTTTCTTGTCAATCATATAAAAAAAATTTTTTTCTTCATTTTAAATAAAAAAGATTTTGGCGTTTTTTATTTCCCATTTTTTTTAGTGAATTTTTAATTTTTTGTATTGTTATCACTATAATTCTTAACAAAAATACTAAAATCCTATATATCAACGTTAAGTAATTGAAATGATGTTGTAAAATAATTTTAAAATAAACTTTATTTAATAAAAAAATAGAGTTGAACACTGTTTCTCTTAAGATAACATCGAAACTGGCATTTACCAGACAAAAATGGGAGAAATATACCATATTAGGTAGAGGTCTTTAAAGCTAAATTTTAGAGAAAGTGCGCAAAAGTGCACTTTTTTACTAACCGAGCTCAATGAGAATTAAATACTCTACAATATAAAAAAGGTTTCAGAGGTGGAAACAAATGGAATCACTTTGTAGCTCTATTTAAAAATACAAATTAACTTAAAGATTTTGTTTTTTTTTGAGGTTAGAACTAGAACACGAATATACGAGCACCACAATCAATAAATACAATATTAAGGTCACAAACACTAGTTACAAGTCCCTCTGATTGGATGGTATTTCAAAAATCTCAGAGCTATGTTTAGTTTTACACTTTTTGACAATTTAAACTATTAAGAATAATAGGCGCTTTACCAGCGCTGCCACCTCGTTAAAATAATAACAGGCTTTAACAGCTGATAACTTAACAGTGGTGCGCACTGTTAAACTTTTCTGTTAATAAGATTAGATATTGATGTTATCCTGATGCATTCTGATAAACAAAACCTATTTTTAACGACTTTTAAAAAATGGGTTTTGGCCAAAAAAAGTGGTCAAATTCCCCATAGTGCATCGTTACCATTGCCGCGACGCGATTGTCCTGCAAGTGTCTACTTCGGTTAGGCACAAACAGATAGTATACCCTAGCCTGATTGTTTAGTGGGGCTTTGTAGTGGCGACTGAATAGGCCGTTTTATTTCATCCTAGAAGTATGCTCCTCTTCAGTATCTGTAAGCCGAGCTTCGTTGCATATCCGACATTTTGGTGCAATGTTATCGGGGTAATACCAATGAGAATGGCAATTCATGGAAGGTCAGCCGGCGCAGGGAATCTTTGGAAAGCTCGACTCAGCTGTGAAATATTTCCGCCGATGGCCCCAGTTACGCTACGCTTTCTTAGATTCGGTCTTTTCAAATCAAGCCGTCATTGAGTTCAGATGCACTTACTCCCTAATCAAATTAATTTGATAACATCCCACGTGTAATACACGTGGGAAATACAGGAAAAACCCGGAGATAGGGCCATAGATCCGATCGTGAATAAATTTTTCTTAAATCTGTGGGCCATTTTGTTTGGGCATAAGAGCCCCAAATCCACCAGGTGGGTAAACCTTGTGCTTGCTCTCACTCACTTAGAAATTTATAGTAGCCATAAACATTTCGCAGAGCTGCAGAGGAGCATCCACCATAGGAGCACCCTGTCCAAAAAGCACACGCCGGAGTAGCGCTGCCTTAGAGGAAGCCCTGCTAGAGGAACATCCGCCAGAGGAGCGCCTTGCTGAAGAGCGCACGCCGGAGTAGGCCTGCCGCAGAGGAAGCCCTGCCCGCAGAGCGCACGCCGGAGGAGTAGCCGCTTTAGTCGCACAGGAGAAGCATCCGCCAGAGGAGCACCCAGCCCGAAGAGCGCACGCCGAAGTAGCCCTGCCGGAGGAGCAGCCGTATCGGAGAAGCAACCGTATCGGAGGAGCATCCGCCAGAGGAGCGCCCTTCCCGAAGAGCGCACGCTGGAGGCGCTGCCGAAGGAGCAGCCGCATTGGAAAAGCATCCGCCAGAGGAGCGCCCTGCCGAAGAGCGCATGCCGGAGCAGCCCAGCAGGAGGAGCAATCGTATCGGAGGAGCACCCGCCAGAGGAGCGCCCTGCCGAAGAGCGGAGTAGCCCCGCAGTAGAACAAGCCCTGCCGGAGAAGCAGCCACATCGGGGAAGCACCCGCCGAAGAAGTGCCCAGAAGAGGACCGCCGCCTGAGGGGCGCGAATCACTCGAGAAATACCGTACGCTCAGCCGTCAGAGGAGCCGGTTTGATTCCCCAGTTTTCATCATGATTGCCGGAGCTGCGACCCGGCCTTGGGCTTAACCCATTGGTGCCACGGACGTTCGGCTAGCCCCAGATAACTAGGGAAGCGGAGGAGCGACCGCCGACAGATAACCGAATGTTTATGAGCGGGAAAATTCTAAGCAATACATTTTTTTCCAATCGTTTATACTCGCCAAGAAAGGTGAAAGTATTTTAACCCATGGGGCGGCATGCAACGCCTATTTTCTTCCAGCATGTACGTTGAACGGAAGATCGATCTTTCGCCGATGGAAATCTGAGTGAGTTGTCTTAGTTGTTTGGTTTTAATTTACATTCGCATTCGTGTGGTATCCGAATCTATGGTTGAAACTTTTGTTTAGTCTTTGGCGAGATTTAACAGACACCAATTACAAGAAGAATAAAAAAAAAAAAACAATAATAATAATAACATATTTTACTAGAAATTTCAATATTAAATTAATGCTCGGATTTCGTAAATTCTATACCTTGAGAAGAAACTAACTCAGGTCATTTAAACTGAACTAATTACACCTTAACCTAAAGCCTCTAGGAGAAAATTGATTATACATGAAAAAAACCGATAATGAAATTAATACCATAATCATTTCCCTGGGTTTTAAATACGCTTACCAAAATTATATATACGAATTATTACCTGTTTGTGCCTAACCGAAGTAGACACCTGCAGGACGATCGCGTCGCGGCAATGGTAACGATGGTTACTGCAATGCCGGACCACAGGCGATGCTGAACTGCGCTGAGGTTGAGCTAACGTGGCTAGCTGCTAGTTGAGATAGTGTATTACGAGCCCTATTCCTAGAGGTAGGAAGTAGAACCGCGGAGTTATGAGGTGTGTTGATAACTGATTTATTCTTCATTTGATACCTGCTTATATTCTACTTAGAACACGGAAGCTTAGTGTAATGGTTAGTGAAAGAAGCTATATTCTAAAGTAGGTCAGGGAATTATGTAGCAGTTGCGTAGTTGGCTCGGCTGACACCGTAAATGTGCTGACTGCATTGGCGGGTCAGCGTATCGTTGTGACGGTGAGATGGTGAGATGGTGAGATGGTGAGTTAGTGAGACATATGATATAATATGCTGACCAGCAATTCTCATCTGCAGTGAGTGCTACTGAGCGCCTGGTACTGTTCCCAATTTGGCTACTGCTTGATTTGTTGGGTGTGGTCATGTTGAGTACCTTTGGGTACGAACATTCTCCCCCCCATTGAGGGGTACCCTCAATTAAAGGCGTGATGTTGGTCAGCCCTTGGCCGAATTGTATAGAAAGCACCTAACAAATCATTGACCACGGGGGATCTTCAACTGCGGCGGTTCCTGTTTGTGATTCAGGTCCTTCACATCTTCTTGATGCTGCTGAACACTCCCCTTTGCGATAAAATTTACATTACCGTGGGGACTGAAATTGTGCCCTCGTAGAATTTGATCATTTGGCACGTCTATGGTATGTGGACGTTCTGCAACAAAACTAAGATCTTTCTTGGTTAAGTTTAGAAATGTTGAACCAAAGTCAGTCTTCTTGTAGGTTTTGAATTGATGAGACGTCGGTTCTATATTCATCGGATTTTTATCTTTCGTTGGCTTATAAGCAGCGTTCGGTCCTGCAAAATCATCTCTGTTTTCTATTAGATTGGGGTTGATTTCCGTATCAGAAGAGGTTTCTTTATTGAGATAACCTGTGATTACATAACCAAGCCTTGTGCCTTGTGCCAAAGGTTTATTAGGTCCTAGTTCAAGAAGTTCACCGGTAATTACACGAGAAAATACTTCAACCCCTAAAGTTAGGTCAATGGGTCCTGGTTGCCGAAAGTCAGGATCTGCTAACGGCAGTCCCTCGGGAATATTAAGATCGGTTGTAATCGGTACTGACGGTTGGTCTGTAATGACTGTGGGCATAATAAATACCTCTAATAGTTTTTCAAACCCTGATGTACAGGATGAGAGCTTTAGTGTTGATCTAATTGCTGTTGATATCTTTCCTCCGATTCCAGATATTTCAATCGGTGACCTTTGTTTAAGAGATAGCAGATCTGCCATTCTCCTTGAAATAAGATTCACCTGTGATCCACCATCTATTACAGCGCGACATGTTTGTATTTGACCGTTTGGCCCTTGTAATGAGACCTTGGCGGTCGCGAGCAAAGTATATCCTCCTACGTGGTCGTAGCCTGCAACGGTTACTGCGCCGGCCACTGGATTGCTAGTCGGTCCTTGGTGTAACAGTGAATGATGCCGTTGCTGGCAGACTCGACAAGTGGTCGGTGATCCACAGTTTTCAACCTTATGAGCTGTAGACAAACAATTTGTGCATGCTCCTACTTGAATAATGGCTTGGCGCCGTGCTCTGGGGTCCATTTGCTGGATACGGCTACATGCTCTAAGATTATGTTGTCCTAGGTGACAAATCTTACAGCTTTCTTCGTTGTGAACTGACTGATGGCGGAGTGTTGCTGTAGGTTGAGCGCTTATCGTCTCCAGCATGCAAGCGCGCCGCTCAATAAACGTCAGTACACTCCATAACGTTGGAATTTCCGTTGGTGCATCCGCTGAATTTTCGAGAGCAGCTAGAGACTGCTGGTCTAGTTTTCTTCTGATAAGAAAACACAGGATTGGATCCCAGGATTTTGTGCTGATATCAAGGTTTTTAAGAGTACTCATTGAATTTTTTATAGTGTCATGCAAGGCCCTTAGTTGGCGCGAGGAGCCGTCTATAGGCTTATGGTCAATAATTTTTGCAATGGCGGCGAATACTAGTATTTTTCCGTTCTGGTACCTGGCCTTTAAACGCAACCAGGTGTCGTCATAGCCACCCTGTGAGAAGGCTGTGTCTGTCAAGACGTTTCTCGCTTCACCACGAAGCGAACTCTGTAGAATATGTAGTTTTTGACTGGCCGAATATGGTTTGTTATGTACCAATTCCACAAAGAGATCATGGAACCGTGGCCAGTCTAGATACTCGCCGTTGAACTCCGGAATGCTAATTGGCGGAAGTGCCAAGTTTAGGCTCATTGGCGCGTCGTTTTCTCGTAGCAGGTTCATTTCGTATTCCTCGTATAATGTGTGGAATTGGGCTAGCTCCGCTTCTGCCAGAGCTGCGGCCCCAGGTGTGCTATCCAATTCGTCGTGGGCTTGCCTTAGTAACGCCCAATGGAGATCCAGGTGCCTTTGTAGGGCTGGGGTGACAGTTGGGGCGTTCGAGGCTAATGTTAATGATGACTCCAATTCGTTGCATCTTCTCTGCAACTGTCGGATCACCGTGTCAATTGGGGAATCTCCTTTGACTTGATCTCTTGTTGTGATCTTGATGTTGGCCGAAGTTCGTCTGGGGGCCTTCGGAAGCCCGCTTCCAGTCGGCATGTTGTCCAGAAAGATATTCTGATATTTTTCGACCAGCTCTTTAAGTGCTGCTAGTCGTGAAGAGTACTCACTTCCAGTGGGTAGTGCCGCTTGCTGGACTTCTTCATCTAGGTCGCAAAACTGCTGCCAGAGATCGTTTAACTGAGTTAGCTTACCGGAATAATATCCGTCTCGGTGGCGGCGGTCGGCAGAATCCTTGCCATAATTCTTAATGAGCTGTTGGATTTTCCCTTGCAGCTCGTTTTGGGTGTCTAGTAATCGATTGTGTAAATCGATTCTTGTGTGACTTGTTTCCTCAATGAATGAAGTAGACATATTGTGTGTCTTGGAAACAAAGAATCTTGTGAAGCTGGATGAAGCTGAGTATCCTGTGAAGCTGGATGAAGCTGAGTATCCTGTTAAGCTGGATGAAGCTGAAGTTCCTGTGACGCTGGAAGAAGAAGCGTATCCTGTGAAGCTGGATGAAGCTGAAGTTCCTGTGACGCTGGAAGAAGAAGCGAATCCTGTGAAGCTGGATTAAGCCGAGTTCCTGTGACGCTGGAAGAAGAAGCGTATCCTGTGAAGCTGGATGAAGCTGAAGTTCCTGTGACGCTGGAAGACGAAGCGTATCCTGTGAAGCTGGATTAAGCTGAAGTTCCTGTGACGCTGGAAGAAGAAGCGTATCCTGTGAAGCTGGATTAAGCTGAAGTTCCTGTGACGCTAGAAGAAGAAGCGAATCCTGTGAAGCTGGATTAAGCTGAAGTTCCTGTGACGCTGGAAGAAGAAGCGAATCCTGTGAAGCTGGATTAAGCTGAAGTTCCTTTAGTGGGAAGGGGGTTGCTTGAGTGTGATCCTTTGTTGTTAAAGGATCACGTCGGGGTCACCAATGTTTGTGCCTAACCGAAAGTAGACACCTGCAGGACGATCGCGTCGCGGCAATGGTAACGATGGTTACTGCAATGCCGGACCACAGGCGATGCTGAACTGCGCTGAGGTTGAGCTAACGTGGTTAGCTGCTAGTTGAGATAGTGTATTACGAGCCCTATTCCTAGAGGTAGGAAGTAGAACCGCGGAGTTATGAGGTGTGTTGATAACTGATTTATTCTTCATTTGATACCTGCTTATATTCTACTTAGAACACGGAAGCTTAGTGTAATGGTTAGTGAAAGAAGCTATATTCTAAAGTAGGTCAGGGAATTATGTAGCAGTTGCGTAGTTGGCTCGGCTGACACCGTAAATGTGCTGACTGCATTGGCGGGTCAGCGTATCGTTGTGACGGTGAGATGGTGAGATGGTGAGTTAGTGAGACATATGATATAATATGCTGACCAGCAATTCTCATCTGCAGTGAGTGCTACTGAGCGCCTGGTACTGTTCCCAATTTGGCTACTGCTTGATTTGTTGGGTGTGGTCATGTTGAGTACCTTTGGGTACGAACATTACCTATACCTGAACATATTTGTATACCCGTTACTCGTAGAGTAAAAGGGTATACTAAATTCGTCGGAAAGTATGTAACAGATACGCATCAAGTTAGCAGAACAACTTTTGATATCCAAACTTTTTTCCTATTGACAATTTGCCGTTAATTATCCGTAAATTATTCGTGAAAGAAATAAATTTGCCGCTTAATTTTTTAAAAATTATAAGGTGTTCTGCTAAGTTGATATCAAGTTAGCAGAACAACTCCTTAAACTTGAACTTTTCGAAAATGTTTTTAACTGGTATTTTGCCGTTATTTATCCGTAAATTATTCGTGAAAGAATTAATTTTGTCGCTCCATTTTTAAAATTTATTTTTTAAAAAAACTTAGTTGTTCTGCTAAGTTGATATCAAGTTAGCAGAACAACTCCTTAAACTTGAACTTTTCGAAAATGTTTTTAACTGGTATTTTGCCGTTATTTATCCGTAAATTATTCGTGAAAGAATTAATTTTGTCGCTCCATTTTTAAAATTTATTTTTTAAAAAAACTTAGTTGTTCTGCTAAGTTGATATCAAGTTAGCAGAACAACTCCTTAAACTTGAACTTTTCCAAAATGTTTTTAACTGATATTATGCCGTTATTTATCCGTAAATTATTCGTGAAAGAATTAATTTTGTCGCTCCATTTTTAAAATTTATTTTTTAAAAAAACTTAGTGCCTCAGGGCAGTCATTTAGGCCCTTTGCTGTTTACTCTGTTTATAAATGATCTTCCCTCTATAGTAACTCACTCTCGTGTACTAATGTATGTTGATGATGTTAAGCTTTGTTTTTCATATAATAATATTGAGTCTGGTTTCTGCTTGCAGTCAGACATTAATAGATTCCAGGAATGGTGTCAGTACAACCTTTTGAATTTAAACTATCTTAAATGCAACGTTATGACTTTTTATAGGGGTACGCCAACGTTCATAAGTTACTCTCTTCAGAACATGTTTCTGGACCGAATATACTCAGTAAACGATTTAGGTGTTCTCCTAGATCCTAAACTTAAATTTGACTCCCACATAACCTCTACTGTAAATAAAGCTATGAGTGTTCTTGGGTCTATAAAGCGTTGGTCTAAAGAATTTGATGATCCATACACTACCAAATTATTATTTACCTCCCTTGTCCGTCCTAATTTGGAATACTGTTCTTCCGTTTGGAGTCCTCAGTGTCAAGTGCACATTGACCGTATAGAGTCCGTACAGAAACAATTTCTTCTTTTTGCCTTACGTGGTTTGAACTGGGATCAAAACGTCAGGTTGCCTTCTTACTCGAGTAGATTGCTTTTAATTAATTTGCCTAGTCTAGTAAGCCGTAGAACTGTGCTTGGTACTTTTTTTATGAATAATCTTATCAGAGACGATATTGATTCTGTAGATTTGGTAAGCCGCCTTACTTTTAATGTTCCTGTTAGACTAATCCGAAACTACTATCCTATAAACTTGCCACGATGTTCATCTAATTTTAGTCAGCATGAGCCTTTTCGCGTTCTTTGTAATAATTATAACAACCTATATCATTTAATTTGATCCTCAACCTCTATCCCTGTATTAAAAACTAAAATCTTAGCTCATTTGCTTTAGTCTTGTTGATCTATGTTTTGTCCTGTCCTTGTTTGTTCTATGTACCTTCCTCGCGAACCGTATTTGCCCGAAATAAAAATGGGCCCGTGCGTAACAAGCACGTGCTTGGTGTCGTTTGGGCCACTTGTTTGTACTGCTCTTAGTGCATCAACGTTCAACAAAATATTAAATACCCTTCGATTCGTGTGACATCAAACAACCAGTTCAGTAATTAAATTTAATTTTTTTTCCTATCGCATATTACGATCGTTTTATTTTTTCTCGTTGTCAATCTTTTACTGCGGTTGGTTAACTGTGGTCGGATTATTGGTTGGCTAATTTTTTTCGGACAAGGTCAATAGTCTCGCTAGAAATGGGGTTAGACCGATCTCTGGAAAGGGACGCTGAGAACAGCTTAAATTAACTCTGTCCTATATGCAATTATGCAAAATTAGCGATGTCGATGTTTATAGAACAGCGTGTCAACATGAGTTTCATAAGAGATGCATAGAGAGTCGCTGAAAGAAAAGTATACAGTGTCCGGTGTGCAAAAGTTCCTATAGGCCTACAGTCCAAAAGGCCACCGATAATGCGGAGCGGCAGTCAATCAAGGAACCGTCCACTCGTCGAAAATATTGAAAGAGAAGTTACGGACGACAAAGCTTCTAAGTCAGGACTTAATGCAAGTACCAGCAGCAGCGACAACAGCAATACAAATATTATTAATGCTAATGCCATCACCTTATTGGCAATGGAACGCAGATTACTAGCGACTCTATCAGAAAGGTTGGCGGAATTAATCCAAAGTTTTTTATCTGATATCATAACCAGGATGAGAGCAACTCAAAGCCCTATGGCCAATAATAGCCAGGGTGAGAAGTCTTCTCAACAGACTATTAGAGATAATAATAATAGGGCCAACGCGAGTAGAGGAACTGATGATAACTTAGGGGAAGTCAGAATGACTACGGTTTCAACTGCATCGTGACAAAGTTCCACGTCCGATTTATTGAGCCGCCCTGATAAAGTGGTCCATACTCTGAATGGACGGAAGATTAAATATTCCGGAGGAGGAGTGCCAGTTGATAATTTTATTTACCGAGTTAAAGCACTGACTAGGGAAACGTTAGGAAATAATTGTTCCGTGCTCTGTACTAAAGCATCTGTTCTGTTTGAAGGAAAAGCCAACGAGTTCTATTGGCGTTATCATAAAGCACAAGGTGAAGTCCGTTGGGATCATTTCTGTTCAGCTCTACGTCTGCAGTTTAGACAAAATAGAGACGATGGGGATATTGAGGAGTTAATCAGGAATACAAAACAAAAGCCGAATAAAACTTTCGATTGCTTGTACGACAATATATCTGATTTAGTCGATCAGCTAGAGCAGCCGTGAGCGCCAAACAAGCTCTTTAGAGTCCTTAAGAACAATTTACGTACTGAAATAAGGCATGAGCTCCTGAATCTATACATTAAAACAGTTTCAGACTTGAGAGAAACTTGTCGAAGGCGCGAAGTTTATTTGAAAGTCTTCATGAAACGGAATCTGAAAATTAAGGGGATATCTCTGCGCTTGCACTGACATGTTGGAATTGCCGCAAAGAAGGACACAGGTATCAGAACTGCGTGTCCGAAAGAAGAATATTTTGTTATTAGAATAGTTGTAGGAAGTGCTCAAAAAACTCAAAACACGGCACGTCGAGGTCGCTTGTCAAACAGAAACCCTCGAATGCCGTTCGGAACCAAGCAACGATGTCCGACCAATAGGGGATGCAGCTATGATTGCAGCACTCCCCAACCCAGACGAACAAAGACCGGCTAATAATTCTTTACTTCATAGTAGAATACCTGACTTAATGAAGTTAGATATCTCGGAATGCAACTTTAAATCAATTAAACAGACGTCAACCTCGAAGTTCCCGTCGGATAAAGGGGTATTGGGAGATCATAAGGATAAGCAACATTGGGGTCCAGTACATTAATTCCCTTCCGGCGGGGCAGAATGATCCTCGAACATTTTTACCAGACAAAGTGTTAAATCGTACTGTCTATGGCTTATTAGACTCTGGAGCTTCGATTAGTTGTGTTGGTGGGATGTTAGCCGAGGAGATAAAAGCTAGCGGTGATTATAAAAAGATAAAAGGCCATGCTACCACGGCAGATAGAAGATCGCAGCAGATACTGACCCAGTCGAAATAGAATACGGCAACAAAATACCATAAAGCTTTATGTGGCATGGATAAAGTGGTATCAGCCCGTCTCTGCAATGAGGTGTGTATTTATCTTGACAATTTATAAGTATTTTCGTCCACATTTGAACGGCACCTCGAAGTACTTAGAGAATTGGCCTTGCAAATAAAGCGTGCAGCTTTGACTCTATGCTACGCGTTCGATATTTAGGGCACATCATAGGCGACGGTGGAATCCGGACGGATCCCGAAAAGGTGGCAGCAATTAAAATTTTCCGGTACCTAACAGTCTACGAAGCTTGAGAAGTTTCATGGGCTTGTGTGGGTGGTATCGAAAGTTTCGGCCAAATTTTGCTTCACTCGCTACGCCTTTGATTGATTTAATGACGACAAAACCGAAGTTTAGTCTAACTGACGAAGCTATAAAAGTCTTCGAGGAGCTGTTTTGTATAAATATCCGAAAAAAGGGATGAACGTCCGATTGCTTTCATCACCAAGAAGCTAAACAAGGCCCAACGCAACTATACCGTGACCGAGGAAAAATGTTTAGCGGCCATCGTAGCTCTCAAAAGTTTCAGCGCATATGTTGAAGGAATAGAATTCGCAATCATAACGGATCACGCCCCATTGATGTGGTTAATGTCCAATCATGACCTAAATTTACGATTGGCACGATGGGAATTGGCTTTGCAACTGTATCATTTTAAGATTGAGCATCGCAAAGGCTCACTTAACGTTGTTCCCGATTCGTTGTCTCGCGTCAACGAAGACGTAATACATGGAGGATATGGATTTTGAAGAGTTTAAGAAAGCAGAATATGTGGATCTAGTGGAAAAAAAAGGTAAAAGAAAATCAAGCAAACTTTTCTGACCTCAAAGCAGACAATGGCTACGTGTATCGGAAATCTGAGCATTCGGCAGGAGACCAAATCCACGTTGAGTACGCGTGGAAAATCTGGATATCGAAGATACTGGTGCCTGAAATCCTTAAGAGAGCACACAATGGTTCTATGTCTTGCCACGGTGGCATACATAAGACCATCGGAAGAGGGAGGCGTTATTATTTTTGGCCTGGCCTGGTGCCAGATGTAAAGGCATACATTAATGCTTGCGAAGTGTGCAAAACGACAAAAGCGTCGAATTATGTACAGCGACCGCCATTAGGAAAAGCCGGTAGGTGGCGCATTTAAATCTCGCTTTGCTGCTTGCATATCTCCATTTTCCTTTGGTCCCTTTAGCTGAGTAACGGGTATCTGATAGTCGAGGTACTCGACTATAGCGTTCTTCCTTGGTTTTATTAATATCTAAGATGGCGCCCAACGTTAGGGCCTTAGTGAGTTCACTCATTAAGACTCATGGATAAACCAATTCGACTCTTGTTTCCTTTTCAATTTCCTTCAAATTTAGCTCTCCTAATCTCAAAAGTTTTTTTGTAAATTTTAAATTTTCTTGGAAATCAAAACTGTGTAATTATTAGTATTATTTGTTGTTTTGACCGAATATCAAGAACTACCCAATGAAACATTCCTAAATTTAGCAGAGGTGACATGGTTCTTAACAAGCTGGAAAGGAAAACAAACACGAACTTAGGTCGATTTCTGTCCCGGTTTGAAATTCCATTACTAAAACGGACGCTATAGAACGCTATAGTCGAGTACCTCGACTATCAGATACCCGTTACTCAGCTAAAGGGACCAAAGATAAATGGAGATATGCAAGCAGCAAAGCGAGATTGAAATGCGCCACCTACCGGCGGTAGAGTGGGCGTTAGAGTGGGCGTGGCAACATTTTTTTGGATCAATCGATAGGTATTGGCGAGACCAATACATTTCAGTTAAAATTTTGTATCTAGCATGAAAATTGTGGGCGCCACAGGTGTGGGCGGTTTGTGGGCGTGGCATATTCGCGTAACAAAATTGCGCTGCGTACAAAGCTACGCAATCTAAATCTGAGATCGCGATTCTCTATCTTTGATAGTTTGCGAGATATCCACGTTCATACTTACGATTTTTTGAAGTTTGTGGGCGGTTTGTGGGCGTTTAAGTCGGCGTGGCACTCTGATGAAACAAACTTGCGCTGCGCAGGAATCTCAGGAATCTGCATGCCTAATCCCAGTATTGTAGCTCTTATAGTTTCCGATATCTCAGCATTCATACGGACAGACGGACAGACGGACATGGCTAGATCGACTCGGCTAGTAATCCTGATCAAGAATATATATACTTCATGGGGTCGGAAACGCTTCCTTCTGCCTGTTCCATACTTTCCGACAAATCTAGTATACCCTTTTACTCTACGAGTAACGGGTATAAAAATGTAAAGGTAAATAAAATCACAAACTAAACTAATCGGAAAATGCTGGCGTTACTTAAGAGAAGCGTCACATCCAGAAGTTGTTTGTGACAATTATTATTCTTTCACAGGGGGCACTATACTTTTAATCGGGATCTGGAATACACGTGGGATGTTTTCCGAAAAGCCACTGTCCGATACCGAAATAAAGTTAATTAGCGGCTCCAGGTCATTGCGCCTGGGAAAATTTTTTTTTCTCAAATTTCTATATCTTTTCTCATTTCTAAGGATGGTAAAAAGTGTATTTTAGTAAAGCCTTTGACTCTGTAAACCACTCTCTTCTTTTATTCAAATTAGACCAGCTCGGGTTTCCGAATAATCTGTTAACTTGGATTTCAAGTTATTTGAATGGTAGATCTCAGAGGGTTTTATTCAAAAACGCTGTTTCCAAGATGATCAACGTGACATCTGGAGTGCCTCAGGGCAGTCATTTGGGCCCTTTGCTGTTTACTCTGTTTATAAATGATCTTCCCTCTATAGTAACTCACTCTCGTGTACTAATGTATGCTGATGATATTAAGCTTTGTTTTTCATATAATAATATTGAGTCTGGTTTCTGCTTGCAGTCAGACATTAATAGATTCCAGGAATGGTGTCAGTACAACCTTTTGAATTTAAACTATCTTAAATGCAACGTTATGACTTTTTATAGGGGTACGCCAACGTTCATAAGTTACTCTCTTCAGAACATGTCCCTGGACCGAATATACGCAGTAAACGATTTAGGTGTTCTCCTAGATCCTAAACTTAAATTTGACTCCCACATAACCTCTACTGTAAATAAAGCTATGAGTGTTCTTGGGTTTATAAAGCGTTGGTCTAAAGAATTTGAAGATCCATACACTACCAAATTATTATTTACCTCCCTTGTCCGTCCTAACTTGGAATACTGTTCTTCCGTTTGGAGTCCTCAGTATCAAGTGCACATTGACCGTATAGAGTCCGTACAGAAACTATTTCTTCTTTTTGCCTTACGTGGTTTGAACTGGGATCAAAACGTCAGGTTGCCTTCTTACTCGAGTAGATTGCTTTTAATTAATTTGCCTAGTCTAGTAAGCCGTAGAACTATGCTTGGTACTATTTTTATGAATAATCTTATCAGAGGCGATATTGATTCTGTAGATTTGGTAAGCCGCCTTACTTTCAATGTTCCTGTTAGACTAATGCGAAACTACTATCCTATAAACTTGCCACGATGTTCATCTAATTTTAGTCAGCATGAGCCTTTTCGCGTTCTTTGTAATAATTATAACAACCTATATCATTTAATTTGATCCTCAACCTCTATCCCTGTATTAAAAACTAAAATCTTAGCTCATTTGCTTTAGTCTTGTTGATCTATGTTTTGTCCTGTCCTTGCTTGTTCTATGTACCTTCCTCGCGAACCGTATTTGCCCGAAATAAAAATGGGCCCGCGCGTAACAAGCACGTGCTTGGTGTCGTTTGGGCCACTTGTTTGTACTGCTCTTAGTGCATCAACGTTCAACAAAATATTAAATACCCTTCGATTCGTGTGACATCAAGCAACCAGTTCAGTAATTAAATTTAATTTTTGTTCCTATCGCATATTACGATCGTTTTTTTTTCTCGTTGTCAATCTTTTACTGCGGTTGGTTAACTGTGGTCGGATTATTGGTTGGGTAATTTTTTTCGGACAAGGTCAATAGTCTCGCTAGAAATGGGGTTAGACCGATCTCTGGAAAGGGACGCTGAGAACAGCTTAAATTAACTCTGTCCTATATGCAATTATGCAAAATTAGCGATGTCGATGTTTATAGAACAGCGTGTCAACATGAGTTTCATAAGAGATGCATAGAGAGTCGCTGAAAGAAAAGTATACAGTGTCCGGTGTGCAAAAGTTCCTATAGGCCTACAGTCCAAAAGGCCACCGATAATGTGGAGCGGCAGTCAATCAAGGAACCGTCCACTCGTCGAAAATATTGAAAGAGAAGTTACGGACAACAAAGCTTCTAAGTCAGGACTTAATGCAAGTACCAGCAGCAGCGACAACAGCAATACAAATATTATTAATGCTAATGCCATCACCTTATTGGCAATGGAACGCAGATTACTAGCGACTCTATCAGAAAGGTTGGTGGAATTAATCCAAAGTTTTTTATCTGATATCATAACCAGGATGAGAGCAACTCAAAGCCCTATGGCCAATAATAGCCAGGGTGAGAAGTCTTCTCAACAGACTATTAGAGATAATAATAATAGGGCCAACGCGAGTAGAGGAACTGATGATAACGTAGGGGATGTCAGAATGACTACGGTTTCAACTGCATCGTGACAAAGTTCCACGTCCGATTTATTGAGCCGCCCTGATAAAGTGGTCCATACTCTGAATGGACGGAAGATTAAATATTTCGGAGGAGGACTGCCAGTTGATAATTTTATTTACCGAGTTAAAGCACTGACTAGGGAAACGTTAGGAAATAATTGTTCTGTGCTCTGTAATAACGCATCTGTTCTGTTTGAAGGAAAAGCCAACGAGTTCTATTGGCGTTATCATAAAGTACACGGTGAAGTCCATTGGGATCATTTCTGTTCAGCTCTACGTCTGCAGTTTAGACAAAATAGAGACGATGGGGATATTGAGGAGTTAATCAGGAATACAAAACAAAAGCCGAATAAAACTTTCGATTGCTTGTACGACAATATATCTGATTTAGTCGATCAGCTAGAGCAGCCGTGGGCGCCAAACAAGCTCTTTAGAGTCCTTAAGAACAATTCACGTACTGAAATAAGGCATGAGCTCCTGAATCTATACATTAAAACAGTTTCAGACTTGAGAGAAACTTGTCGAAGGCGCGAAGTTTATTTGAAAGTCTTCATGAAACGGAATCTGAAAATTAAGGGGATATCTCTGCGCTTGCACTGACATGTTGGAATTGCCGCAAAGAAGGACACAGGTATCAGAACTGCGTGTCCGAAAGAAGAATATTTTGTTATTAGAATAGTTGTAGGAAGTGCTCAAAAAACTCAAGACACGGCACGTCGAGGTCGCTTGTCAAACAGAAACCCTCGAATGCCGTTCGGAGCCAAGCAACGATGTCCGACCAATAGGGGATGCAGCTATGTTTGCAGCACTCCCCAACCCAGACGAACAAAGACCGGCTAATAATTCTTTACTTCATAGTAGAATACCTGACTTAATGAAGTTAGATATCTCGGAATGCAACTTTCAATCAATTAAACAGACGTCAACCTCGAAGTTCCCGTCGGATAAAGGGGTATTGGGAGATCATAAGGATAAGCAACATTGGGGTCCAGTACATTAATTCCCTTCCGGCGGGGCAGAAGGATCCTCGACCATTTTTACCAGACAAAGTGTTAAATCGTACTGTCTATGGCTTATTAGACTCTGGAGCTTCGATTAGTTGTGTTGGTGGGATGTTAGCCGAGGAGATAAAAGCTAGCGGTGATTATAAAAAGATAAAAGGCCATGCTACCACGGCAGATAGAAGATCGCAGCAGATACTGACCCAGTCGAAATAGAATACGGCAACAAAATACCATAAAGCTTTATGTGGCATGGATAAAGTGGTATCAGCCCGTCTCTGCAATGAGGTGTGTATTTATCTTGACGATTTATAAGTATTTTCGTCCACATTTGAACGGCACCTCGAAGTACTTAGAGAATTGGCCTTGCAAATAAAGCGTGCAGCTTTGACTCTATGCTACGCGTTCGATATTTAGGGCACATCATAGGCGACGATGGAATCCGGACGGATCCCGTAAAGGTGGCAGCAATTAAAAATTTTCCGGTACCTAACAGTCTACGAAGCTTGAGAAGTTTCATGGGCTTGTGTGGGTGGTATCGAAAGTTTTGGCCAAATTTTGCTTCACTCGCTACGCCTTTGACCGATTTAATGACGACAAAACCGAAGTTTAGTCTAACTGACGAAGCTATAAAAGTCTTCGAGGAGCTGTTTTGTATAAATATCCGAAAAAAGGGATGAACGTCCGATTGCTTTCATCTCCAAGAAGCTAAACAAGGCCCAACGCAACTATACCGTGACCGAGGAAAAATGTTTAACGGCCATCGTAGCTCTCAAAAGTTTCAGCGCATATGTTGAAGTAATAGAATTCGCAATCATAACGGATCACGCCCCATTGATGTGGTTAATGTCCAATCATGACCTAAATTTACGATTGGCATGGGAATTGGCTTTGCAAATGTATCATTTCAAGATTGAGCAACGCAAAGGCTCACTTAACGTTGTTCCCGATTCTTTGTCTCGCGTCAACGAAGACGTAATACATGGAGGATATGGATTTTTAAGAGTTTAAGAAAGCAGAATATGTGGATCTAGTGGAAAAAAAAAGGTAAAAGAAAATCAAGCAAACTTTTCTGACCTCAAAGCAGACAATGGCTACGTGTATCGGAAATCTGAGCATTCGGCAGGAGAACAAATCCACGTTGAGTACGCGTGGAAAATCTGGATATCGAAGATACTGGTGCCTGAAATCCTTAAGAGAGCACACAATGGTTCTATGTCTTGCCACGGTGGCATACATAAGACCATCGGAAGAGGGAGGCGTTATTATTTTTGGCCTGGCCTGGTGCCAGATGTAAAGGCATACATTAATGCTTGCGAAGTGTGCAAAACGACAAAAGCGTCGAATTATGTACAGCGACCGCCATTAGGAAAAGCCGGTAGGTGGCGCATTTAAATCTCGCTTTGCTGCTTGCATATCTCCATTTTCCTTTGGTCCCTTTAGCTGAGTAACGGGTATCTGATAGTCGAGGTACTCGACTATAGCGTTCTTCCTTGGTTTTATTAATATCTAAGATGGCGCCCAACGTTAGGGCCTTAGTGAGTTCACTCATTAAGACTCATGGATAAACCAATTCGACTCTTGTTTCCTTTTCAATTTCCTTCAAATTTAGCTCTCCTAATCTCAAAAGTTTTTTTGTAAATTTTAAATTTTCTTGGAAATCAAAACTGTGTAATTATTAGTATTATTTGTTGTTTTGACCGAATATCAAGAACTAGCAATGAAACATTCCTAAATTTAGCAGAGGTGACATGGTTCTTAACAAGCTGGAAAGGAAAACAAACACGAACTTAGGTCGATTTCTGTCCCGGTTTGAAATTCCATTACTAAAACGGACGCTATAGAACGCTATAGTCGAGTACCTCGACTATCAGATACCCATTACTCAGCTAAAGGGACCAAAGATAAATGGAGATATGCAAGCAGCAAAGCGAGATTGAAATGCGCCACCTACCGGCGGTAGAGTGGGCGTTAGAGTGGGCGTGGCAACATTTTTTTGGATCAATCGATAGGTATTGACGAGACCAATACATTTCAGTTAAAATTTTGTATCTAGCATGAAAATTGTGGGCGCCACAGGTGTGGGCGGTTTGTGGGCGTGGCATATTCGCGTAACAAAATTGCGGTGCGTACAAAGCTACGGAATCTAAATCTGAGATCGCGATTCTCTATCTTTGATAGAGTCCGAGATATCCACGTTCATACTTACGATTTTTTGAAGTTTGTGGGCGGTTTGTGGGCGTTTAAGTGGGCGTGGCACTCTGATGAAACAAACTTGCGCTGCGCAGGAATCTCAGGAATCTGCATGCCTAATCCCAGTATTGTAGCTCTTATAGTTTCCGATATCTCAGCGTTCATACGGACAGACGGACAGACGGACATGGCTAGATCGACTCGGCTAGTAATCCTGATCAAGAATATATATACTTCATGGGGTCGGAAACGCTTCCTTCTGCCTGTTCCATACTTTCCGACAAATCTAGTATACCCTTTTACTCTACGAGTAACGGGTATAAAAATGTAAAGGTAAATAAAATCACAAACTAAACTAATCGGAAAATGCTGGCGTTACTTAAGAGAAGCGTCACATCCAGAAGTTGTTTGTGACAATTATTATTTTTTTACAGGGGGCACTATACTTTTAATCGGGATCTGGAATACACGTGGGATGTTTTCCGAAAAGCCACTGTCCGATACGGAAATAAAGTAAATTAGCGGCTCCAGGTCATTGCGCCTGGGAACATTTTTTTTTCTCAAATTTCTATATCTTTTTTTATTTCTAAGGATGGTAACAAGTGTATTTTAGTAAAGCCTTTGACTCTGTAAGCGACTCTCTTCTTTTATTCAAATTAGACCAGCTCGGGTTTCCGAATAATCTGTTAACTTGGATTTCAAGTTATTTGAATGGTAGATCTCAGAGGGTTTTATTCAAAAACGCTGTTTCCAAGATGATCAACGTGACATCTGGAGTGCCTCAGGGCAGTCATTTAGGCCCTTTGCTGTTTACTCTGTTTATAAATGATCTTCCCTCTATAGTAACTCACTCTCGTGTACTAATGTATGTTGATGATGTTAAGCTTTGTTTTTCATATAATAATATTGAGTCTGGTTTCTGCTTGCAGTCAGACATTAATAGATTCCAGGAATGGTGTCAGTACAACCTTTTGAATTTAAACTATCTTAAATGCAACGTTATGACTTTTTATAGGGGTACGCCAACGTTCATAAGTTACTCTCTTCAGAACATGTTTCTGGACCGAATATACTCAGTAAACGATTTAGGTGTTCTCCTAGATCCTAAACTTAAATTTGACTCCCACATAACCTCTACTGTAAATAAAGCTATGAGTGTTCTTGGGTCTATAAAGCGTTGGTCTAAAGAATTTGATGATCCATACACTACCAAATTATTATTTACCTCCCTTGTCCGTCCTAATTTGGAATACTGTTCTTCCGTTTGGAGTCCTCAGTGTCAAGTGCACATTGACCGTATAGAGTCCGTACAGAAACAATTTCTTCTTTTTGCCTTACGTGGTTTGAACTGGGATCAAAACGTCAGGTTGCCTTCTTACTCGAGTAGATTGCTTTTAATTAATTTGCCTAGTCTAGTAAGCCGTAGAACTATGCTTGGTACTATTTTTATGAATAATCTTATCAGAGGCGATATTGATTCTGTAGATTTGGTAAGCCGCCTTACTTTCAATGTTCCTGTTAGACTAATGCGAAACTACTATCCTATAAACTTGCCACGATGTTCATCTAATTTTAGTCAGCATGAGCCTTTTCGCGTTCTTTGTAATAATTATAACAACCTATATCATTTAATTTGTTCCTCAACCTCTATCCCTGTATTAAAAACTAAAATCTTAGCTCATTTGCTTTAGTCTTGTTGATCTATGTTTTGTCCTGTCCTTGTTTGTTCTATGTACCTTTGTACCTATATGGGCCCGCGCGTAACAAGCACGTGCTTGGTGTCGTTTGGGCCACTTGTTTGTACTGCTCTTAGTGCATCAACGTTCAACAAAATATTAAATACCCTTCGATTCGTGTGACATCAAGCAACCAGTTCAGTAATTAAATTTAATTTTTTTTCCTATCGCATATTACGATCGTTTTATTTTCTCTCGTTGTCAATCTTTTACTGCGGTTGGTTAACTGTGGTCGGATTATTGGTTGGGTAATTTTTTTCGGACAAGGTCAATAGTCTCGCTAGAAATGGGGTTAGACCGATCCCTGGAAAGGGACGCTGAGAACAGCTTAAATTAACTCTGTCCTATATGCAATTATGCAAAATTAGCGATGTCGATGTTTATAGAACAGCGTGTCAACATGAGTTTCATAAGAGATGCATAGAGAGTCGCTGGAAGAAAAGTATACAGTGTCCGGTGTGCAAAAGTTCCTATAGGCCTACAGTCCAAAAAAGGCCACCGATAATGCGGAGCGGCAGTCAATCAAGGAACCGTCCACTCGTCGAAAATATTGAAAGAGAAGTTACGGACAACAAAGCTTCTAAGTCAGGACTTAATGCAAGTACCAGCAGCAGCGACAACAGCAATACAAATATTATTAATGCTAATGCCATCACCTTATTGGCAATGGAACGCAGATTACTAGCGACTCTATCAGAAAGGTTGGCGGAATTAATCCAAAGTTTTTTATCTGATATCATAACCAGGATGAGAGCAACTCAAAGCCCTATGGCCAATAATAGCCAGGGTGAGAAGTCTTCTCAACAGACTATTAGAAATAATAATAATAGGGCCAACGCGAGTAGAGGAACTGATGATAACGTAGGGGAAGTCAGAATGACTACGGTTTCAACTGCATCGTGACAAAGTTCCACGTCCGATTTATTGAGCCGCCCTGATAAAGTGGTCCATACTCTGAATGGACGGAAGATTAAATATTCCGGAGGAGGAGTGCCAGTTGATAATTTTATTTACCGAGTTAAAGCACTGACTAGGGAAACGTTAGGAAATAATTGTTCCGTGCTCTGTACTAACGCATCTGTTCTGTTTGAAGGAAAAGCCAACGAGTTCTATTGGCGTTATCATAAAGCACACGGTGAAGTCCGTTGGGATCATTTCTGTTCAGCTCTACGTCTGCAGTTTAGACAAAATAGAGACGATGGGGATATTGAGGAGTTAATCAGGAATACAAAACAAAAGCCGAATAAAACTTTCGATTGCTTGTACGACAATATATCTGATTTAGTCGATCAGCTAGAGCAGCCGTGGGCGCCAAACAAGCTCTTTAGAGTCCTTAAGAACAATTTACGTACTGAAATAAGGCATGAGCTCCTGAATCTATACATTAAAACAGTTTCAGACTTGAGAGAAACTTGTCGAAGGCGCGAAGTTTATTTGAAAGTCTTCATGAAACGGAATCTGAAAATTAAGGGGATATCTCTGCGCTTGCACTGACATGTTGGAATTGCCGCAAAGAAGGACACAGGTATCAGAACTGCGTGTCCGAAAGAAGAATATTTTGTTATTAGAATAGTTGTAGGAAGTGCTCAAAAAACTCAAAACACGGCACGTCGAGGTCGCTTGTCAAACAGAAACCCTCGAATGCCGTTCGGAGCCAAGCAACGATGTCCGACGAATAGGGGATGCAGCTATGGTTGCAGCACTCCCCAACCCAGACGAACAAAGACCGGCTAATAATTCTTTACTTCATAGTAGAATACCTGACTTAATGAAGTTAGATATCTCGGGATGCAACTTTCAATCAATTAAACAGACGTCAACCTCGAAGTTCCCGTCGGATAAAGGGGTATTGGGAGATCATAAGGATAAGCAACATTGGGGTCCAGTACATTAATTCCCTTCCGGCGGGGCAGAAGGATCCTCGACCATTTTTACCAGATCAAGTGTTAAATCGTACTGTCTATGGCTTATTAGACTCTGGAGCTTCGATTAGTTGTGTTGGTGGGATGTTAGCCGAGGAGATAAAAGCTAGCGGTGATTATAAAAAGATAAAAGGCCATGCTACCACGGCAGATAGAAGATCGCAGCAGATACTGACCCAGTCGAAATAGAATACGGCAACAAAATACCATAAAGCTTTATGTGGCATGGATAAAGTGGTATCAGCCCGTCTCTGCAATGAGGTGTGTATTTATCTTGACGATTTATAAGTATTTTCGTCCACATTTGAACGGCACCTCGAAGTACTTAGAGAATTGGCCTTGCAAATAAAGCGTGCAGCTTTGACTCTATGCTACGCGTTCGATATTTAGGGCACATCATAGGCGACGATGGAATCCGGACGGATCCCGTAAAGGTGGCAGCAATTAAAAATTTTCCGGTACCTAACAGTCTACGAAGTTTGAGAAGTTTCATGGGCTTGTGTGGGTGGTATCGAAAGTTTCGGCCAAATTATGCTTCACTCGCTACGCCTTTGACCGATTTAATGACGACAAAACCGAAGTTTAGTCTAACTGACGAAGCTATAAAAGTCTTCGAGGAGCTGTTTTGTATAAATATCCGAAAAAAGGGATGAACGTCCGATTGCTTTCATCTCCAAGAAGCTAAACAAGGCCCAACGCAACTATACCGTGACCGAGGAAAAATGTTTAGCGGCCATCGTAGCTCTCAAAAGTTTCAGCGCATATGTTGAAGGAATGGAATTCGCAATCATAACGGATCACGCCCCATTGATGTGGTTAATGTCCAATCATGACCTAAATTTACGATTGGCACGATGGGAGTTGGCTTTGCAAATGTATTATTTCAAGATTGAGCATCGCAAAGGCTCACTTAACTTTGTTCCCGATTCGTTGTCTCGCGTCAACGAAGACGTAATACATGGAGGATATGGATTTTGAAGAGTTTAAGAAAGCAGAATATGTGGATCTAGTGGAAAAAAAGGTAAAAGAAAATCAAGCAAACTTTTCTGACCTCAAAGCAGACAATGGCTACGTGTATCGGAAATCTGAGCATTCGGCAGGAGAACAAATCCACGTTGAGTACGCGTGGAAAATCTGGATATCGAAGATACTGGTGCCTGAAATCCTTAAGAGAGCACACAATGGTTCTATGTCTTGCCACGGTGGCATACATAAGACCATCGGAAGAGGGAGGCGTTATTATTTTTGGCCTGGCCTGGTGCCAGATGTAAAGGCATACATTAATGCTTGCGAAGTGTGCAAAACGACAAAAGCGTCGAATTATGTACAGCGACCGCCATTAGGAAAAGCGCCGGAAAGTCAACGGTTTTTCCAAAGATTGTTCGTAGGCTTCCTTGGACCATACTCTAGATCAAGAAGCGGAAACGTTGGAATTTTTATCGTTCTACACCAATTTTCCAAATATGTATTCCTTTAACCAGTTAGGAAGATTGATACCAGTGGGGTCATAAAATACTTTGAAGGGAAACTGATCATGGCATATGGAGCTTCGGAAACCGTGGTGTCAGACAACGGTTCACAATTTCGGTCTCACGCTTTTCGAAAATTAATGCAGCAGTATGGCGTTACACATACATTAACGGCGGTACATTTTCCGCAAGCTAATGCTTCCGAACGCGTTAATCGCTCCGTGATTGCTGCAATGCGAGCATATTTGTGGCCAGACCAGAAGGACTGGGACGAATACCTAAACAGGATATGTTGTTCATTGAGGTCCTCCGTTCATGCTAGCTTGGGAACTTCTCCATATTACATGGTTTTTGGACAGCATATGATAACATTCATACGTACGTACCCACTTTTAAGGAAATTAAATTTACTTGATGATAGTCCACTGAAATTCAATCGCCAGGACTCATTTCAGATTGTTCGTAAAAAGCATGTAAGCGTATGCTGGAACAGCACGCCGAAAACGAGAAGCGCTATAACCTTCGTTATCGAAACGTCTCATTCGCGGAAGGACAAGAGGTGTATCGCCGGAAATTTAAACAAAGCTGCTTCCACACAGGATACACTGCCAAATTCGGACCTTCTTTTGTAAAGTCAAGAGTTCGTAAGAAGCTGGGAAGTGCGTATTATGAACTGAAAGACTTACAAGGACGACTTGTATCTATCATGCCAAGGATATTCGGCAGTAATGCCTCTTCCGTCGGTATCAGTCTAGGGAACCAGGGATAGTATACCCTAGTCTGATTGTTTCGGGGGCTTTGCAGTGGCGACTGAATAGTCTGTTTTAGTTCATCCTAGAAGTATGCTCCTCTTCAGTATCTGTAAGCCGAGCTTCGTTGCATATCCGAAATTTTGGTGTAATGTTATCGGGGTAATACCAATGAGAATGGCAATTCATCTGGTGCTGGGAATCTTTGGAAAGCTCGACTCAGATGTGAAATATTTCCGCCGATGGCCAGTTACGCCACGCTATCTTAGATTCGCTGTTGTCAAATCAAGCCGTCATTAAGAGTAGAAGCACTTACTTCCTAATCAAGTTAATTTGTTCGCCGGAGTAGCGCTGCCGTAGAGGAAGCCCTACTAGAGGAGTATCCGCCAGAGGAGCGCCCTGCCAAAGAGCGCACGCCGGAGTAGTGCTGCATTAGAGGAAGCCCTGCCCGCAGAGCGCACACCGAAGTAGCCCTGCCGGAGGAGCAGCCGTATCGGAGAAGCAACCGTACATCCGCCAGAGGTGCGCCCTGCCCGAGGAGCGCACGCCTGAAGCGCTGCCGAAGGAGCAGCCGCATTGGAAAAGCATCCGCCAGGGGAGCGACCTGCCGAAGAGCGCATGCCGGAGCAGCCCAGCAGGAGGAGCAGCAGTATCGGAGGAGCACCCGCCAGAGGAGCGCCCTGCCGAAGAGCGCACGCCGGAATAGCCCCGCCGTAGAAGAAGCCCTGCCGTAGGAGCAGCCACATCGGGGAAGCACCCACCGGAGAAGAGGACCTCCGCCTGAGGGGCGCGCATCACTCGAGAAACACCGTACACTTAGCCGTCAGAGGAGCCGGTTGGATTCCCCGATTTTCGTCGTCGTTGCTGTAGCTGCGACCCGGCCACTTGGGCTTGACCCATTGGTGCTACGGACGTTCGGCTAGATAACTAGGGAAGCGAAGGAGCGACCCCCGACAGTTAACCAATTGTTCATGAGCGGGAAAATTCTAAGCTATAAATTTTTTTTTGTGAGAGAGAGAAAATCGTGAGGTAGAATGGCTGGATAATAATCAGAGAAGTTTTCTTCCAATCGTTTATACTCGCCAAAAATGGTGAAAGTATTTTAACCCTTAGGGCGGTATGAAACGCCTATTTTCTTCCAGCATGTACGTTGAACGGAAGATCGATCTTTCGCCGATGGAAATCTGAGTGAGTTGTCTTAGTTGTTTTGTTTTAATTTACATTCGCATTCGAGTGGTATCCGAATCTATGGTTGAAACTTTTTTTTAGTCTTTGGCGAGATTTAACGACACCAATTACAAAAAGATAAAAAAAAGAAGAGAAACAATAATAATAATGCTCGGACTTCGTAAATTCTATACCTTAAGAAGAAACTAACTCAGGTCATTTAAACTAAACTAATTAAACCTAAATTCTTAAACCCCTAGGAGGAAATTGTTGAAAAAAGATTTTACATGAAAAAAACCGATAATGATATTAATACCATATTCATTTCCTTGGGTTTTAAATACGCTCACCAAAATTATATATACGAATTCATACCTATACATGGACATATTTTTATACCCGTTACTCGTAGAGTAAAAGGGTATACTAGATTCGTCGGAAAGTATGTAACAGGCAGAAGAAAGCGTTTCCGACCCCATAAAGTATATATATTCTTGATCAGGATCACTAGCCGAGTCGATCTAGCCATGTCCGTCTGTCCGTCTGTCCGTATACACGCTGAGATCTCGGAAACTATAAGAGCTACAATACTGGGATTAGGCATGCAGATTCCTGAGATTCCTGGGCAGCGCAAGTTTGTTTCAGAAGAGTGCCACGCCTACTATGGGATGCATACAAACCCACAAACAAAGGGACAAACATTTTTATTTTTGGAAGAAGAAGGAAATCTTGTTTTTTGAATTACTTTTGAACGGGACATCGGACTTCAACAAATGAGGTGTCACTCGACGCGTATTCTCAGTAAAAAAAAATCTAGCTAAACAGCTGGGGGCTTTTATCCCCCACCGTTTCCAGCAGCTCAAATGTTCTAATTTTTTACTTTTACACTTTCACCGCTTTTTCTCCCAGACAAATCTATATTTCGAAAGTCTTGGTGTGCAATCTTCTTAGTTTTTGCGAAAACCTTTTGATTGGTGTATCGTTACGATCGGACCATACTGGCAGATTTTCAATTCTGCGGCTATATATAGAAGTTGTCTTCGCACGCTCTCTTGCGCGCTTTGCCACTACGTGTACTGCCGTCCACATTGATTACACTCTATATTATTATATACCTGATTTACTATATTTTCTTTGATATTATTATGATCTTTTGAATTTTGTCATTAGGTAGGGTGGGCGATAAGCGGGCGCAATTACACAAGCGGCCACGCAAATAGTTACATCCCCCTTTCTTTAAACTTTACTTTACATGTAATTTTTCATTTCATTTTCCTTTTCTTTCTAGTTTGGTCTATCAATCATTCGATTTATACAAGGTGAGTTCCAAAGTAAACAGGACTAGCGCCCTCTAGTGGCGCCATCTATATGTCAACTGGTGCTTTAGAATCTGCTATCGTGTATCGACTTCCAGTAAAAATTTCATGACATTTCATCTATTGGAAGTGAGGTTGTTGCGTTTTAAGTGTCAGTATGTTTTTGTCATCGGTGCGAAAATGAGCTTCGAACAAAGAGCCAACATTAAATTTTGTTTTAAAAGTGGTAAATCTTTTACCGAAACGTTTCAATTGATGAAACAAGTTTATGGCGATGGTTGCCTATCCCGTAGCAGAGTGCACGAGTGGTTTCAACGTTTTCAAAGTGGTCGTGAGGACATAAATGACGACGAACAGACAGACAGACAGACAGACAGACAGACAGACATGTGGGCCAACCAAAATCCGTGATCACCGAAAATTCCATCGGAACTGTGCGTGAATTCATAAAAAATCAGCCGAAATCATCATTAAAATTCATGGAAATAGAATTGAAATTCTCCAAAACATCGATTTATCGCATTTTGACCGAACATGAGGGCTTACAAAAGGTGTGTGCACGGTTTGTTCCGCACAAATTGACTGACGTCCAAAAATTGCTCAGAATTCAACATTCGAAGGACATCATTAAAGAGGCAAAAAAAGACCCGAACTTCCTTGACAAGATTGTGACTGGTGACGAAACGTGGTGTTTTCAATATGATCCCGAAACGAAACGCCAGAGTGCTGAAAGGAAGGCGCCGGACGAGCCGAAACCCAAAAAATCGCGCCTGGAGAAGTCAATAGTGAAGACAATGCTGATTTGTTTTTATGATTCCAAGGGTATTGTCCACAAAGAATTTGTTCCACCCAACCAAAACACTACTGCGGTATTCTACCTTGGAGTTTTGAAGCGTTTGGTGCGCCGTATTCGACGTGTTCGGCCCGAATATCGCGAAGATGGAAGTTGGCGTTTGTTGCACGATAATGCGCCGTCTCATCGATCGACGCTTGTGTCCGACTATTTGACCAAAAATCACATTTTAACCATCAACCACTCCCCGTGTTCACCTGATATGGTACCGTGCGACTTCTACCTTTTCGGAAAAATGCATTTGCCGATGAAAGGAAAGCGTTATGCAGACGTAGAGGCCATTCAAAAGGCTTGCACCGGCATACTGGCACCATACCGGGCCACGGGCTAAAACACTCGTTCGACATGCTTTTGGACCGTGCAGAACGCTGTATTAATGCAGAAGGAGACTATTTTGAACAAAATAAATTGATTTTGCCGAAAAAACTATTTGTTCTGTCTTTTTTTTAAAAGTCCTGTTTACTTTGGAACTCACCTTGTATGACTAGCTTCTATCAATGTCGCAAGAGCGCTCAATTTCTTGTGATGTTAAGAATAATGTGTGCATCGTAACTGAATCTGTGGGCTAGCGCCGGACCTACAGCGTGCCACGCCATCACAGATCCTTTCGAAAATTAGTCCTTCAGTCGAACGTTACACGTTACAGTAACGTTAGGGTCTTAGTGAGTTTACTCATTAAGACTCATGGATAAACCAATTCGACTCTTGTTTCCTTTTCAATTTCCTTCAATTCTAGCTCTCCCAATCTCAAACGCTTTTTTGTAAATTTTAAATATTCTTGGTAATCAAAACTGTGTAATTATTAGTATTATTTTTTGTTTTGACCGAAAATTAAGAATTAGCAATGAATTAAGAGAAAAGAATTAGCACGAACTTAGGTCGATTTCCGTCCCGGTTTGAAATACCATTACATTGGTCGGCATAATTATTTTGACAAAACAAAAGTTAAATATACTCATAATTTTAACATACTTCTTGGAAACTTTGGCATCAATGGAAAGGTAATTTAAATGCCGTTTGAATGATACAATACATTTCTTAACCCATTCAGTACTTATTGAAAAGGACGAATTTGTGTAAGCATCTACTTTTTAAGCTTTTTTCCTCGACTTGAAAACTTAAATTTTTTAATGCAAAAAGTTTCTTCAAACAAAAATAATAGTAACTGCAAAAAGAATTTTTCAAAAATTATTTTGCTTATATTTTTTATGATTTTTTGAAGGTGACAATGTCGGAAAAAATTTGTATGAAAAAGAGAAAAATATGGCTCAAATGCATGTCTCTAAGCATTTTCAAAAAAATCATAAAAAATATAAGCAAAATGATTTTTGAAAAATTCTTTTTGCAGTTACTATTATTTTTGTTTAAAAAAACTTTTTGCATCAAAAAATTTAAGTTTTCAAGTCGAGGAAAAAAGTAAAAAAAAATTTTAATTACCTTTCCATTGATGCCAAAAGTTTACAAGAAGTAAATTCAAATTATGAGTATATTTAACTTTTGTTTTGTCAAAATACATATGCCGACCAGTGTACTAAAAAATGTAAAGGTAAATAAAATCTATAAAATAAAATAAAATTTATCTAAAATAAATAAAACTGAACGGAAAATGCTGGCGTTACTTGAGAGAAGCTTCACATCCAGAAGTAGTTTGTGACAATTATTATTCTTTCACAGGGGGCACTATACTTTTAATCGGGATCTGGAATACATGTGGGATGTTTTCCGAAAAGCCACTGTCCGATACCGAAATAAAGTAAATTAGCGGCTCCTTCCTTTAGGCTTGGTCATTGCGCCTGGGAAAAATTTCTTTTTTCAATTTCTATATCTTTTCTCATTTCTAAGGATGGTAATAAGGGAAATACCCTTCGATTCGTGTGACATTAACCAACCAGTTCAGTAAACAAATTTAATTTTTTATCTTATCGCATCTAACGATCGTTTTATTTTTTCTCGTTGTCAATCATTTACAGCGGTTGGTTAACTGTGGTCGGATTATTGGTTGGATAATTTTTTTTGGACAAGGTCAATAGTCTCGCTAGAAATGGGGCTGGACCGATCTTTGGAAAGGGACGCTGAGAACAGCTTAAATTAACTCTGTCCTATATGCAATTATGCAAGATTAGAGATGTCGATGTTTATAGAACAGCGTGTCAACATGAGTTTCATAAGAGATGCATAGGGTCACTGGAAGAAAAGTATACAGTGTCCGGTGTGCAAAAGTTCCTATAGGCCTACAGTCCCAAAGGCCACCGATAATGCGGAGCGGCAAACGCGCAGTCAATCAATGAATGACTTCGGTTGCAACTGCTTCGTGACAAAGTTCCACGTCCGATTTATTGAGCCGCCTTGATAAAGTGGTCAATATTCTGAATGGACGGAAGATCAAATATTCCGGATGAGGAGTGCCAGTTGATAATTTTATTTACCGAGTTGAAGCACTGACTAGGGAAACGTTGGGAAATAATTGTTCCGTGCTCTGTAAGAACGCATCTGTTCTGTTCAAAGGAAAAGCCAACGAGTTCTATTGGCGTAATCATAAAGCACACGGTGAAGTCCGTTGGGATAATTTCTGTTCAGCTCTGCGTTTGCAGTTTAGACACAATAGAGACCATGGGGATATTGAGGAGTTAATCAGGAATACAAAACAAAAGCCGAATGAAACTTTTGATTGCTTGTACGAAAATATATCTGATTTAGTCGATCAGCTAGAGCAGCCGTGGCCGCCGAACAAGCTGGTTAGAGTCCTTAAGAACAATTTACGTACTGAAATAAGGCATGAGCTCCTGAATCTGTACATTAAAACAGTTTCAGACTTGAGAGAAATTAGTCGAAGGCGCGAAGTTTATTTGGCTGATGATAAGCGATGCCAGGGGTACATTCGAGACACGCCATTTAAGCGCGACGTTTCAGAGTTTGCTGAAACCCCAGAAAGTCTTCATGAAACGGAATCTGAAAATGAAGGGGATACCACTGCGCTTGCACTGACATGTTGGAATTGCCGCACAGAAGGACACAGTAGCTATAAACCTAGTTGTAGCCAGTGCTCAAAAAACTCAAAACCCGGCTAGTCGCAGGTCGCTTGTCAAACAGAAACCCTCGAATGCCGTTCAGAGCCAAGCAACGATGTCCGACCAATAGGGGAGGCAGCTATGGTTGCAGCACTCCCCAAACCGGACGAACAAAAACCTGCTATTAAGTCTTTACTTCATAGTAAAATACCTGACTTAATGAAGTTAGATATCTCGGAATGCAACTTTCAATCAGACTTAAAGAGACGTCAATCCCGAAGTTCCCGTCGGATAAAGGCGTATTGGGAGATCATAAAGATATGCAACATTGGGGTCCAGTACATTAATCACTTTCGGCGGGGCAGAAGGATCCTCGCCCATTTTTAGCAGATCAAGTGTTGAATCGTACGGTCTATGGCTTATTAGACTCTGGATCTTCGATTAGTTGTGTTGGTGGGATGTTAGCCGAGGAGATAAACGCTAGCGGTGATTATAAAAAGATAAAAGGTCATGCTACCAAGGCAGCTGAAAGATCGCAGCAGATACTGGCCCATTTGAAAGTCGAAATAGAATACGGCAACAAAAAAAAATACTGTAAAGCTTCATGTGGTACCCTCGCTGAAGCAGGATTTATATCTGGGTATAGATTTCGCAAAGTAACGCTAAACCGGAAGTTGATCAGCATAAATTGTCTGAGAGCGATCGAACCAAGCTAGCGAATGTAATAAATTGTTTCCGTCATTCAAGCAAGATGGGATCGGTAAGACCAACCTGATATCGCATTCGATTGATGTAGGTCGAAAAGTCCATGTACGCCGAAATCGACCGAATGATAGCACTGGGAATAATAGAAGAATCCGAATCCGTTCATGGTCATCCCCTATCGTAATGGTAACAAAACCTGGCAAAGTAAGGATTTGTTTGGACTGTAGGAAGGTGAACATTTTCACCGAGAAAGATTCTTACCCACTTCCTCAAATCAGTGGGATCCTAAGTCGGTTCCCAAGAGCTGAGTATATCTCAAGCCGGGATCTAAAGGACGCTTATTGGCAGGTGCCTTTCACGGTCCCAGGCAGACCTCTCTACCAATTTAAGGTTATGCCGTTCGGGCTTTGTAACGCCAGAAGCATAATGTCCCGACTAATATATAAGGTGGTACCAGCCCATCTCTGCAATGAGGTGTTTATTTATCTTGACGATTTATTAGTATTTTCTTCCACATTTGAACGGCACCTCGAAGTACTTAGAGAATTGGCCTTGCAAATAAAGCGTGCAGGTTTGACCCTAAATATGGGTATAAGTCATTTCTGTATGCTACGCGTTCGATATTAAGGGCACATCATAGGCGACGGTGGAATCCGGACGGATCCCGAAAAGGTGGCAGCAATTAAAAATTTTACGGTACCTTACAGTCTACGAAGCTTGAGAAGTTTCATGGGCTTGTGTGGGTGGCATCGAAAGTTTGGGCCAAATTTTGCTTCACTCGCTACCCCTTTGACCGATTTAACTATAAAAGCCTTCGAGGAGCTGATGCAATGTCTAGAGAAGCCCCAGTTTTGGGTAGCCCCGATTTCTCAAAACCGTTCGCAATACACTGCGATGCGAGTAAAACGGGGGTACGCGCTGTGCTTGTACAAATATCCGAAGAAGGAGATGAACGTCCGATTGCTTTCATCTCCAAGAAGCTAAACAAGGCCCAACGCAACTATACCGTGACCGAGGAAAAATGTTTAGCGGCCATCGTAGCTCTCAAAAGTTTCAGCGCATATGTTGAAGGAATGGAATTCGCAATCATAACGGATCACGCCTCATTGATGTGGTTAATGTCCAATCATGACCTAAATTCACGATTGACACGATTGGTGTTGGCTTTGCAAAGGTATCATTTCAAGATTGAGCATCGCAAAGGCTCACTTAACGTTGTTCCCGATTCGTTATCTAGCGTCAACGAAGACGTAATATATGAAGGACATGGATTTTGAAGAGTTTAAGAAAGCAGAATATGTGGATTTAGTGGAAAAGGTAAAAGCAAATCAAGCAAACTTTTCTGACCTCAGAGACAGAGAGGCAGACATTAACGCTTGCGAAGTGTGCAAAACGACAAAAGCGTCGAATTATGTACAGCGACCGACATTAGGAAAAGCGCCGGAAAGTCAACGGTTTTTCCAAAGATTGTTCGTAGACTTCCTTGAACCATACCCTAGATCAAGAAGCAGGTACGTTGGAATCTTTATCGTTCTAGACCATTTTTCCAAATTAGTATTCCTTAAACCAGTTAGGAAGATTGATACCACTGGGGTCATAAAATACTTGGAAGGGAAACTGATCATGGCATATGGAGCTCCGGATACCGTGGTGTCAGACAACGGTTCACAATTTCGGTCTCACAATTTCGGAAATTGATGCAGCAGTATGGCGGCACTCATACGTTAAGGGCGGTGCATTCACCGCAAGCTTATGCTTCCGAGCACCTTAATCGCTCCGTGATTGCTGCAATCCGAGCATATTTGCGGCCAGACCAGAAGGACTGGGACGAATACCTAAACAGGATATGTTGTGCATTGAGGTCCTCCGTTCATGCTAGTTTGGGAACTTCTCCATATTACATGGTTTTTGGACAACATATGATAAAATCCGGTTCTACGTGCTCACTTTTAAGGAAATTGAATTTACTTGATGTTCGTTCACTGAAATTCAATCGCCAGGACTCATTTGAGATTGTTCGAGAAAAAGCATGTGAGCGCATGCTGGAACAGCACGCCGAAAACGAGAAGCGCTATAACCTTCGGTCTCGAAAGGTCTCATTCGGGGAAGGACAAGAGGTGTATCGCAGGAAATTTAAACAAAGCTGCTTCCAGACAGGATACACTGCCAAACTCGGACCTTCTTTTGTAAAGTCAAGAGTTCGTAAGAAGCTGGGAAGTACGTATTATGAATTGAAAGACTTACAAGGACGACTTGTACCTACCATGCCAAGGATATTCGGCAGTAATGCCTCTTCCGTCGGTATCAGACTAGGGTACCAGGGATAGTATACCCTAGCCTGATTGTTTAGTGGGGCTTTGTAGTGGCGACTGAATAGGCCGTTTTAGTTCATCCTAGAAGTATGCTCCTCTTCAGTATCTGTAAGCCGAGCTTCGTTGCATATCCGAAATTTTGGTGCAATGTTATCGGAGAGAGATTGGCAATTCATCGAAGGTCAGCCGGCGCAGGGAATCTTTGGAAAGCTCGACTCAGCTGTGAAATATTTCCGCCGATGGCCCCAGTTACGCCACGCTTACTTAGATTCGGTCTTTTCAAATCAAGCCGTCATTGAGTGCAGATGCACTTACTCCCTAATCAAATTAATTTGGTAACATCCCACGTGTATCTCAGTCGGGAAATACAGGAAAACCCCGGAGATAAGGCCATAGATCCGATCGTGAATAAATTTTTCTTAAATCTGTGGTCCATTTTTGTTGGGCATAAGAACCCCAAATCCACCAGGTGGGTAAACCTTGTGCTTGCTCTCCCTCACTTAGAAATTTATAATGGCCATAAAAATTTCGCAGAGCTGCAGAGGAGCAGCCAAATCGGAGGAGCATCCGCCATAGGACCACCCTGTTCAAAAAGCACACGCCGGAGTAGCGCTGCCTTAGAGGAAGCCCTGCCAGAGGAGCATCCGCCAGAGGAGCGCCCTGCTGAAGAGCGCACGCCGGAGTAGCCCTGCCGCATAGGGAAGCCCTGCCCGCAGAGCGCACGCCGGAGGAGTAGCCGCTTTATCCGCATAGGAGAAGCATCCGCCAGAGGAGCACCCAGCCCGAAGAGCGCACGCCGAAGTAGCCCTGCCGGAGGAGCAGCTGTATCGGAGAAGCAACCGTATCGGAGGAGCATCCGCCAGAGGAGCACCCTGCACGCCGGAAGCGCTGCCGAAGGAGCAGCCGCATTGGAAAAGCATCCGCCAGAGGAACGCCCTGCCTAAGGGCGCATGCCGGAGCAGCCCAGCAGGAGGAACAATCGTATCGGAGGAGCACCCGCCAGAGGAGCGCCCTGCCGAAGAGCGGAGTAGCCCCGCAGTAGAAGAAGCCCTGCCGGAGAAGCAGCCACACCGGGGAAGCACCCGCCGGATAAGTGCCCAGAAGAGGACCGCCGCCTGAGGGGCTCGAATCACTCGAGAAATACGCTTAGCCGTCAGAGGAGCCGGTTTGATTCCCCGGTTTTCATCGTGATTGCTGGAGCTGCGACCCGGCCACTTGGGCTTAACCCATTGGTGCCACGGACGTTCGGCTAGCCCCAGATAACTAGGGAAGCGGAGGAGCGACCGCCGACAGTTAACCGAATGTTCATGAGCGGGAAAATTCTAAGTGAACGGGTGTTTCTGTCGATTAGGAGAAGCTGGACAGCTGTTTTCTGGCGACTCTGCGAATCAGTGTACAACAGCAGTTTTAACTGCGAATGTTAGATTTCTGCTGCTAATGTTAGCAGCGCAACACTACGAAGAAGACATAAGGAGAAGCTGGTCGCGTTTTTATAACCGAGCTTTTATATTCCCTAATTTGTAAATCAAAAAGTTTAGCAATAAGCCAAAGATTGAAAGTATTCAGATGAATACAACTGTTGAAGTTCAACATATTTCGGAGTTTTTATTACAAAGTGTGTGAAAGACCCCCAGAGTAGACTTCTGCTCAACTTTGACGATCGGGTGCGAATCGTCACAACACTAAGCAATACATTTTTTTGTGAGAGAGTGAAAATCGTGAGGTAGAATGCCGGGATAATAATCAGGAAAGATTTCTTCCAATCGTTTATACTCGCCAAGAAAGGTGAAAGTATTTTAACCCATAGGGCGGTATGAAATGCCTATTTTATTCCAGCATGTATGTACGTCGAACGGAAGATCGATCTTTCGCCGATGGAAATCTGAGTGAGTTGTCTTAGTTGTTTTGTTTTAATTTACATTCGCATTCGAGTGGTATCCGGAGATCCGAAATCATAAAAAATATAAGCAAAATGATTTTTGAAAAATTCTTTTTGCAGTTACTATTATTTTTGTTTGAAGAAACTTTTTGCATCAAAAATTTAAGTTTTGAAGTCGAGGAAAAAAGTTTCAATAAGTACTGAATGGGTTAAGAAATGTATTGTATCATTCAAACGGCATTTGAATTACCTTTCCATTGATGCAAAAGTTAACAAGATGTAAGTTCAAATTATGAGTATATTTAACTTTTGTTTTGTGAAAATACTTTTGACCACCCCTGTATTCATGAACATATTTTTATACCCGTTACTCGTAGAGTAAAAGGGTATACTAGATTCGTCGGAAAGTATGTAACAGGCAGAAGGAAGCGTTTCCGACCCCATAAAGTATATATATTCTTGATCAGGATCACTAGCCGAGTCGATCTAGCCATGTCCGTCTGTCCGTCTGTCCGTCTGTCTGTCCGGATGAACGCTGAGATCTCGGAAACTATAAGAGCTAGGCTATTGAGATTTGGCGTGCAGATTCCTGAGCTTCTTACGCAGCGCAAGTTTGTTTCAGTATAGTGCCACGCCCACTCTAACGCCCACAAACCGCCCAAAACTGTGGCTCCTACAGTTTTAATGCCAGAATAAAAATTTTAACTGAAATGTATTGTTCTCATCAATACCTATCGATTTATAAAAAAAAAGTTTGCCACGTCCACTTTTACGCCCACAAACCTCCCACAAACTTCAAAAAATCGTAAGTATGAACGTGGATATCTCGGAAACTATCAAGGATAGAGAACTGGGATCTCAGATTTAGATTCCGTAGCCTGTTGCGCAGCGCAATTTTGTTACGAAAATATGCCACGCCCACTCTAACGCCCATAAACCGCCCAAGCCTGTGGCGCCCACAATTTTCATGCTAGATACAAAATTTTAACTGAACTGTATTGGTCTCGTCAATACCTATCGATTGACCCAAACAAAATTTGCCACGCCCACTCTAACGCCCATAACGCTTAAATCTGTCTACCGCCGATAGGTGGCGCATTTCAATCTCGCTTTGCTGCTTGAATATATAGTCGAGGTACTCGACTATAGCGTTCTTCCTTGTTTTTAAATAGTACCATGGATTGTTTTTTGCTTATATTACGATTACACTCTATATTATTATTATATACCTGATTTACTATATTTTCTTTGATATTATTATGATCTTTAGAATTTTGTCATTGTTAGGGTGGGCGATGAGCGGGCGCAATTATTCAAGCGGCCACGCAAATAGTTACATCCCTCTTTCTTTGAATTTAACTTTACATGAAATTTTTTAAAATTCATTTTCCTTTTCTTCCGAATTTGGTCTATCGATCATTCGATTTATATGACTAGCTCCTTTCAATGTCGCAAGAACGCTCAATTTCTGGTGATGCTAATAATAATGTGTGCATAATCTGTGGACTGGCGGCGGACCTACAGCGTGCCACGCCATCACAGATCCTTTCGAAAATTAGTCCTTCAGTCGAACTTTACACGTTACAGTTATAATTAATTATTATTAATTTCTTAGAAGGCGCCCAACGTTAGGGCCTTAGTGAGTTCACTCATTAAGACTCATGGATAAACCATTCCGACTCTTGTTTCCTTTTCAATTTCCTTAAATTTTAGCTCTCCCAATCTTAAAATTTTTTTTGTAAGTTTTTAAATTTTCTTGGAAATCCAGGCAAATATAGAGGTGTAGCTCATAATAATTGCAATTTAAACTATAAATTATCGAAATTTTTCCCAATACTTTTCCATAATCTCTCGGCATACGATGCTCATTTATTTGTGATAGAATTAATTAAAATTCCTGGTGATATTTCTATAATTCCGCTAAACAAAGAGTTTTATATTTCGATCTCAAAGAAAATTTATATAAATCCCAATGAAACGTTAGAACTTCGATTTTTAGATTCATTTAGATTTATGCCTTCCAGTTTAGACAGCTTAGCCAGTTATTTAAAAGAAGAAAATCTAACCACAATAAAGTCATTTTTCACGGACCCAAACAAACTTAAAATGGTTAAACGTAAAGGCATATTTCCGTGTGGCTATTTAAATTCAGTTGAACGCTTGTCAGATACACAATTACCGTTGCGCGAAAATTTTTATAATCAATTAACTGATAGACACTGTTCTGAAGAGAGTTATCAGCACGCTCAAAACGTTTGGAATGCCTTCGAGTGCACAAATTTATTAGATTATTTATTGTTATATTTGAAGGTAGATGTGCTGTTGCTATGCGATGTCTTTGAGAATTTTAGAAAAGTATTTAAAAAAATCTATAATTTAGATCCTTGTCAATATTATACAACTCCTGGTCTATCATGGGATGCTATGTTGAAGACAACTAAAATTGAATTAGAACTACTCACAGATATTGATATTTATAATTTTATAATGAAAGGTATTAGAGGTGGTCTTGTTCAATGTAGTAAACGTCATTCTATTGCAAATAACAAATATCTAAATAACGATTACGACTGTGAGAAAGAATCTAATTATATTGTATACTTAGATGTTAATAATTTATATGGATATGCTATATCACAAGCTATTCCGTATAAAAATTTTAAATGGCTAGAAGAAACAGAAGTGGGAAATTTTGAAAATTTTGATTTAAACACGGTAGATTTGGAATACACTGAAAACTTACACAGCCAGCACAATGATTTACCATTTTGTTCGCAAAACAAAAAAAATGAAAATATGCAACAATTAAAATTGGCTGCAGACTTGACAAACAAATATAATTATATAATTCACTATAGAAATTTGCAGCAATGTCTTCGACATGGACTGATTTTAAAGAAAATTCATCGAATATTACAATTTGATCAATCTGATTGGCTTAAAAATTATATTGATTGCAACAATCATCACAGAACATTGGCTGTTAATGATTTTGAAAAGAATTTTTTCAAACTGCTAAACAATGTAGTCTATGGCAAGACTATGGAGAATGTCGACAAGAGAAAATCAATTAAATTAGTGTCCAGGTGGGAGAGTGATGGTAAAAAATTGGGAGCTAGAGCACTTATCTCAAAATTTAATTTTAAGAATATATTGCAATTAGCCGATGATTTCTTTGCAATTCAAATTAATAAAGTGCATGTTCTCTATGATAAGCCTGTCTACATTGGCTTCACCGTTCTAGAATTATTAAAATTTAAAATGTACAATTTTCACTATGACTATAAGAAGCCGAAATATCAAGAAAATATCAATTTAATGTAATGTAATGTAATGTAATCTTTTATCTATGATATTAAGACTATAGATTTTTATGATGACATTCGTTTCGAAATTGATCAGCATTTCGATACTTCAGAATATGATAAGGATAATGTTTTTAAATTACCATTGATAAACAAAAAAAAATTAGGTATGATGATTACATTATTTATTTTTATATTTTATTTTTTCGAAATAAAAATTTTAAACATAAATGACCACAGGTATATGTATTGAATTTTTGCTTATTTCTATAGTTATATTCAATGGGTGGTTTAAAATATTTCACAATTTCAATGGGCGGTTGCAAATCGCCAAAACTATCATAGTATTCTTTATAATTTCTATTCTTGAAATATGCTACCCAATGCGTGCCACTACCGCTTTCGTTATCTACAATAAATTAATTATCCCACATTCGTTGGTCCATGGTTTCTTGGGGAGACGATCACGCATAAAAACACCACGAAAGTGTCTAAAATGTTGTTTACCAAAATCAATTAAATCAATATCGGTAAGTGCTTGTTTGGGTAGCATATCTATTAGTTTTTGCTGAATATGGCTTATAAAATAGTCCATAGCCTTTCTTATATGGCTTCAGGAAAAGTCCTTTTCCCATCGCAATTGATTTCATATAGCGGTTATGACGTGTCGCCTCGGCTAATTGTTCTTTACCATTTTTGACAGCGCTTATTGCTTTAGCAACAGCAGATCCACCAGAATCCTCCAATTTTTGGTAATGGTATCACCCTCGGAATATTGGGGATATTATTCGCTAGACCTAGTCGACCTCGTCCTCGTCCTGGTTGACCTCGATGAAAACTTGGTGGGATTGATTGTTGAGATATCTGAATTGCTTCATCGATACTCGTAAGATTTCTTCGTTTCAAAATTCGTCTCGTTTTGTTGCAGTTGGAGTCGGATGGGAGGGACTTTATCGATAGGTTAGGTCGATAGGGCGATAGTTGCAGCAGCGGGATGAGTCTGGCGGGCGATCTGGCCATTTGAAGATTAATCCCGGTTCGCTCTGGGATTACTTTAAATGGACCATGTATCCAATGACCCAATTGTGAGAGAGGCCATGTAATATGGCGGGGGGGTATAAACGATGATCAACAGATGTCTAGATAGTCGCGGCCATACTGTCCAGCCAGGTAGTTGCAGCTAGCAGCGTGATACTACAAATTTTTCTTTGTGCTTACAATTAAATAGTGAGTGAAGTTAAAACTATAGTAGTTCAGTACTTAATATTTATCATTTATGAAGGCAACCGGGGTTCCAATACAAGGGGCCCGGAAGATTTATTTGGAGTTCTGCTGACATCTGCGCGACTCCGCCATACCTGCCAGTCCGACTTGGCTGCCCAGCAAACGGTGTCCGTTCGACCCGTATCAACGACCAGCAAGAGAAGCCTTTCACAGTCGACCCCGACGACATCAGGAATTTCCCGGTGAGTCCGTTCCGGTGTGCCGCGTCCTCCTCATCTCGGGAACTTCCAGCGGTCGCATCGCGGCGCTGAAAGGTATCGCCATTTTGTCTGGCAGCCGAATCTCGGACTGCCATTGCACAACTCACCGGAGAGCGCCGTTTTCCTGTGTGGAGAGAAGACTTCCGCCCGGGCTATCACTGCTTCCAGGCCCGGCCCAATAGTGGCTGAAATTTAGCAAAATTAAATACACGTGTACCTCGATTATATATATTGAGAGAGCCTTATTTGTCCTCGTTGTTTGCCTAAATTTTAAAAGGTCGCGAACATAAGTTTTAAATGGTATAGCTTACAGTGCATTTACGTACCTTTTTGGCCTGTCCCTTCTTTTCCCCTGGAGCTCCTCAGGATTAGGTGACCATACACATACGCCTCGCGTATGTTCCTTTGAGGGCCGCGTTTCCATGCGAGCTCTACCAATACATGACTGGTAGAGCATAGTTTCCGCGGCGCCTGTACCCTTTTCCAGCATAACCAATCCTCTGCTTTGACCGCGTAAATATCCGAGACGGCGGCCAGGTTTCGGTCTTAAAGGCTGAGGAAGGATAGATCTGTTAAGAGGAGCATTATGTATAAGTTAACTAAGTTAACTGAGCGGCGGCAATGACCGTTCGTTCGACAGCTCGCTCCGGCCAAAACTGCTGACACAGCGTCTGGCCGGATGCCCATGCATAGCCGGCAAACACAGCATATTTGCGTGGCCGCTATGATTCCAATTTTTGTTAGCTTTAAGTTCAGTCTAATTTGAAGTCTTGAATAAAGAGCACAAGCTCTGACAATATTAAACTCCGGCAACCGCCGTTAAGAACTTATTATTTTCACACTGTCTGAGTCTCTAGGCCAGCAGGTAAGGAAGGGCAGTCACCCTTCCAACGTAAACTTCCTAATCTTCAGTGGATAGGAGTAGCCAGCCGGCTCATCAAGAATCCGGCTTAACCAGGATAATACACCAACATCAAGTACGCGCGATCCCCCCTGGATCCAGCACCCTTGGCCCATAAGAATTGGGACTGATATTAGTGACTGCTGCGTGGGACCTGCCCGCCAGCCGATCTGTACTATATAACAATTAGTGACTGCTGCGTGGGACCTGCCCGCCAGCCAACCCCTACTAAATAAATAATTGGCGCTCAACGTAAAATACGGATTGCAATAAACCTAGGGAATCATGTAAGTGAGCATTTTCATTCACACATGCCCTCTATCTGCATTCATTTTGTAAAAAATCAAATACACTGCCAGAAAAATTTCTGCAGTTCCATTATTGACATTTCACATTAATTTCGTAAATTTACTCTCATTAATTGATTGACATTTACAATTCTTTTATAATAAATTCGAAATAAAAGAAGAAAATAAAATTTTTTAAATCTTATATAATAAATATATTTTAACCAAATATATTATTAATGGTGACATATTGACAATATTACCAAATATTATTGCGTATTGTTTGCATGCTATAATCTTTTTTTTTGCAAATAGATAAACCAATATTTTAGTGCAGTCATAAAGAAAAAATTACAATCTTTAAATATCCCGACCGAATATCTTGTATTCTCAGCGTTAGCTTCGCAGTCTTGTTGGTTTTATTGTCTCCTCACCCCACATCCGCGAACCCGATACGGTCGCGCATGCATTTGTGTGGCAATTGTTGTTTTTCATTTTCTTGGTTTGCCATAGCGGAGGCTCAGTACCCGCGCACCCCTCACCTTGTCACTGCCTGGCAAGGCAACAACTCAGTCTGAACAGCAAAGCGGCGACTCAGCCCCCGCGTCCCCCTCGACAGGCCAGCTGCCTGCACAAGCATACAGCTTGACCATGCTTTTACTCTTCAGGGCGATTTTTTAATTGCAGACCCTCATGAACAATCCATTTCAGCAGTATAGGAATAATAAACAAATCTCCAGCGGCTCTGATTCTGAGACCGAAGGCCCAGCCAGAACTTCTACACCGAAACGTGTACGCGCTAATATTCCCTCAGCTGTAAACATGGCTTTTAGTTTGGAACAAATGACAGCCACCATACAGGCGGCAGTTGCCCATGCCGTTCAAGAGGCAACCCTGGAGAGCCAGCGTAGGGAAAACGAACTACGCCAAGCCATACAGCAGCTGACCGCCCAGGTTAATGCGGTACAAATCGCTCCCGCTCAAGCGGAAGCCCCTCAGATTAAAGCCTACGAGCCCATAGATATTAAAAATAATGTTAAATGTGACGAGCCCCTGGACGCCGTTAAGTGCCTGCCCGAATTTACGGGAGCACAGGATGCATACGTTTCTTGGCGGCAAGCGGCAGTAGCCGCATATTATATTTTTAGAAATTATGTGGATAGCTCCCGCCATTATCAAGCAGTTATTATTATTATGAGTAAAATAAGAGGCCCTGCCGATGCAGTGCTGTCTTCGTTCGGCACTGTGTTGAATTTCGATGCGATCATAAATCGGCTCGATTTTACATACAGCGACAAACGCCAGATCCACGTAATCGAGCAGGAGATGGGCAAATCCTAAGACGCAAGAACGCCAGCAAACATCCCAACAGGCATACACGCAAGTAAGTGCTGGGAAAAGTCCACACTTTACTAAACAGTATAAGGCACAGGTGCACCCTGCTCCACGCGGCGATGGGCACCATGGAGGCACTCCGGAACCCATGGAAGTGGATCCATCACTGTCTAGACTGTTGAAACCATCACAGGCCCCGGCATACCTGAATAGGAAGCCGGCGGCGTCCGACAAAACGCACCCACAAAAAAGGCAAAGGGTGAATCATATTGCCCAGAGCGCTGACAAAACTGGTGATACATACACCACAGCGGCCTCTAGTGCGGTGCAAAAAATTGATGATGACGCCATCACAGATAATGATTCGGATGCCATCAATTTTTTAGGAGTAAATCCCTGCTACCCGTCCTCAGACGAAGAGTAGCGGGGACTTCCATGAAATTCCTTATAGACACGGGCGCTTCTAAAAACTTTATTAGACCTTACAAGGGGCTAAAAGGCGTCCGTCCAGTAGAAACCCCTTTCAATATTCATTCAATCCATGGAACAACACAAATAACACAGAAATGCCTTGTCTCAATTTTTAATATAAGAGCAACGTTCTTTATTCTATCGGACCTATCAACGTTCGATGGGATAATCGGCCTCGACCTGTTAACACAGGCTGGGGCATCGCTTTGTTTAAAATCTGGGAGTCTTAAATGGGGTACGGAAGTCGAAGAAATTTCCTTCCATACCTGTGCTGATGTCAATTTTACTAAAGTAGATTGCTCTGATGCACCCCCTGCAATCAAAGATGCCTTTATAAAAATGCTTAAAAGCAGAAAAAGGGCATTTGCGGACCCCAATGAGGCACTACCGTATAACACTTCGGTAGTAGCCACAATAAGAACAATAGACGAAGAACCTATTTATGCAAAACTGTATCCGTACCCCATGGGGGCGGCCGATTTTGTTAACAAGGAAATCCAAAATCTGTTGGACAACGGCATAATCCAGAAATCCGTGTCTCCGTACAACAACCCAATATGGGTAGTGGACAAAAAGGGCACTGATGAAACGGGCAACAAAAACATGCGACTAGTAATTGACTTTCGCAAGCTAAATGAAAGAACGGTATCCGACAAATACCCCATGCCAAATATCTCCATGATATTGGGAAACCTCGGCAAGGCCAAATATTTTACAACATTGGACCTTAAGTCAGGATACCACCAGATCATGCTCGCAGAGCGTGATCGCGAAAAAACTTCCTTTTCGGTAAACGGAGGGAAATATGAATTTCGCAGACTCCCTTTTGGTCTAAAAAATGCTGCCAGCATTTTTCAGAGGACTATTGACGACATTTTGCGAAAGCAAATCGGCAAATTTTGCTACGTATACGTGGATAATGTGATTATTTTTTCTGAAAATGAAGAATCACATGTCACACACGTAGATTGGGTTTTAAAGAACCTCTACGAAGCAAACATGAGGGTGTCTGTAGAAAAATCACGCTTCTTTAAAAAGAGCGTAGGCTTTTTGGGATTCATAGTCACCAGCAACGGTGCAACAACTGACCCAGAGAAGGTCAAAGCCATTAAAGACTTCCCGGAACCAAAATCCGTGTTTGAAGTCAGATCATTCCTTGGCCTGGCAAGCTACTACAGTTGTTTCATAAAGGATTTTGCGGCAATAGCAAGACCCATTTCGGACATCCTGAAAGGGGAAAACGGAACGGTTAGTAGACATAGGTCACGGAACATTTCCGTCCAGTTCTCTGAGGCGCAGCAACAAGCGTTTCAGAAGCTGCGAAATATCTTGGCATCTGAGGACGTCATGCTAAGATACCCTGATTATAAAAAAGCATTTGATCTAACGACAGATGCATCAGCCTATGGCATTGGCGCGGTATTGTCCCAAGAGGGTCGGCCAATCACAATGATCTCAAGGACATTGAAGGACAGGGAAATAAATTATGCTACAAATGAAAGGGAATTGTTAGCTATTATTTGGGCATTAGCCAAATTACGGCACTATCTGTACGCAGTAAAAGACATAAACATCTTTACTGATCATCAGCCCTTAACCTTTGCCGTCTCGGAATCGAATCCGAACGCTAAAATCAAGAGGTGGAAGGCGCGCATTGATGAGTCAGGTGCGCGTATTTTTTATAAGCCTGGCAAAGAGAACTTGGTCGCGGACGCGCTGTCCAGACAACAACTCAATGCCATGGAAGAGCAGGAAGCTGAATCATGCATAGCCACGATACACAGCGAACTCTCCCTGACCCACACCATTGATTCTACGGACAAACCGCTGAATTGCTTCCAGAACCAATTGGTTTTCGAAGAGGCGCGCTCCCCATCGAAACGCAGCTTCATACTGTTTGGGAACAAAAGGCGTCACTTAGTTAGCTTCTCGTGCAAAGAATCGTTGCTTAGAGAAATCGCAGATATTATCGTTCCTAATGGCGTAAACGCCATCCATTGTGACCTACACACGTTGGCCATGGTACAGGACCAGCTGGTGCGGCAATTTCCAGCAACAAAATTTTGGTACTGCAAAAGTCAAGTAACAGACATTTTCGCAGTTGCTGAGAGGCGGGAAATTATCACAGCTGAGCATAATAGGGCCCATAGATCGGCCCAGGAAAATGTGAAGCAAGTACTCTCCGAGTACTACTTCCCGAAGATGGCAAAATTGGCCAGCGAAATCGTCTCAAACTGTAAGACATGCGCGAGAGCCAAATATGACAGACATCCAAAAAAACAGGAACTCGGCGAAACGCCAGTCCCATCGCAGGTGGGGGAAATGCTGCACATAGACATTTTCTCTACAGACAAGAAATACTTCCTCACATGCATTGACAAGTTTTCAAAGTTTGCAATGGTCCAACCGATTCCCTCTAGAACAATAGAGGATCTCAAACCGGCCCTATTACAACTCTTGAACGTTTTCCCCAAAGCTAAGGTTATCTATTGCGACAATGAACCGTCGTTGAATTCGCACACTATTTTGACCATGCTGGAAAACCACTTCGGCGTTAGCGTCTCGAATGCGCCGCCCCTTCACAGCGTCTCGAACGGACAAGTGGAACGCTTCCACAGCACTCTGGTGGAACTTGCCAGATGCCTCAAAATCGACAAAGGCATCAGCGACACTGTAGAGTTTACTGGCCACGACAAAATACAACAAATCTATCCATTCGGTCATCGGTAAGAGGCCCGCCGACGTGGTAGTCACTCAATCGAATGACCCACAGTGCGATATAGAGGGTAGAATAAGGCTTGCCCAGGACAAGCTAAGAAGCAGGGAAAATGCCTCCCGGCAGAACAGAGTATTCAATGCCGGCGACAAAGTCTTAGTAAAATCCAACAGGAGACTAGGAAACAAGCTTTCGCCGTTATGCGAAGAAAAAACGGTGGAAGCGGACATGGGGACCACAGTCCTCATTAAGGGGAGGGTGGTCCACAAAGACAACCTTAGGTAGGCCAAGCAGAACCATGTTATCGCTCGCCTGATAATCTTTCATTTTTTATTACTTTTATACCTAGCCACTTGGCGTAAGCTTTTCATTACTATTATTTTTAATCATACTGCTTTTTCTGTGCTTTGGTGGTGGGTTAACCCGTCTTTAACAAACAATACAGTATATCCGAATTACAGGTTTAAAATCATACCCCTGCTATTCTTCTTGACCGTAGCTTCTGCGCACATAACAGACTACTCAAAAGCCAAATACATTCCCATCGTTGATGGTCGAATTTTGGTATGGGAAGAGTTCGCATTTGTAAGACACTCAGCGAATCTCTCGGAGTATAGGCGCGTGGTGGAAGAGACAGACGGGATGACCGAGCGTTTTGAGCGTTGATACCGCTCACTTGCGTGACCTGCTCGAGTCATTAAGCATTCACCATAGAGTGGCCAGGAGTTTAGACTTCCTAGGTAAAGCCTTAAAGGTAGTGGCGGGAACGCCGGACGCCGAGGATTTTGAAAAAATTAAATTCAACGAATTTCTACTCATTGATGCAAACAATAGGCAATTAAATATTAATACCAAAGTCCAAGACCAAATCAATAAAATATCCACTACTGTCAATCAACTTCTGAGGTCGGCTAAGGAATCCCAAATTGATACGGGACACCTATTCGAGATGTTACTAGCTCGTAATAGGATGATGGTAATGGAGCTGCAGAATTTGATGCTTGCAGTCGCCCTTGCGAAAATTAATGTCGTTAGCCCTAGCATACTAGATCATGCAGACCTAGAAAGTGTGTGGATGGAAGAGCCCACGGAGACCGCCATCAAAGATGTTTTGTCCGTAGCGTCCGTAAAAGTTTTACAATCCATTAACGTCTTACACTTTGTTATTAAATTTCCTAAAATTAAGTCAGCCTGCAATAAAATATCGTTTTTCCTGTGTCACATCATGGCACCATTCTCAGGCTGGAAGATAATATAATAGCGGAATGCAATGGGGAGATTCGCACGGTAAAAAACTGCTCCGTAACACCAAGGGCCACATTTTGCCAACTGGCACTAAGAAGTTCGTGCGCCCAGGAGCTCCACGCTGGAGGCACTGCGCACTGCGAAATTCAACAAAGCGACTTGCATCCCGTTACTTATGTTGACGATGGAATTGTTATTGTAAATGATCGCCCGGCTCATGTGTGTGTGGACAATGGCACTTGCGTCCACGTACAGGGTACCTACCTCATCACCTTCATTGAGAGTACCACAGTCAACGAAACCCGGTGTGCTAATCAGGACACAGCCCAGAAAAGGGCTCCGGGAGTAGCCAGCTCGCCTTCTCTGAACATCACTATGGAACGAAACATCCTTAGTCTTCCATACCTTCATCGATTAAGTGAACGTAATTTGGAACAATATGCTGCGCGTTGATCTGCATCGGATTAACCTATCGGCGATTCACCCAGGCCAGAAGAACTACGGCCCAGCTAAAAGAGATGATTGCCAGACTAGGGTCGGCCGAGGGCGGCCTCATTCCTGAGGGGGGAGTAGTTAACTAAGTTAACTGAGCGGCGGCAATGACCGTTCGTTCGACAGCTCGCTCCGGCCAAAACTGCTGACACAGCGTCTGGCCGGATGCCCATGCATAGCCGGCAAACACAGCATATTTGCGTGGCCGCTATGATTCCAATTTTTGTTAGCTTTAAGTTCAGTCTAATTTGAAGTCTTGAATAAAGAGCACAAGCTCTGACAATATTAAACTCCGGCAACCGCCGTTAAGAACTTATTATTTTCACACTGTCTGAGTCTCTAGGCCAGCAGGTAAAGAAGGGCAGTCACCCTTCCAACGTAAACTTCCTAATCTTCAGTGAATAGGAGTAGCCAGCCGGCTCATCAAGAATCCGGCTCAACCAGGATAATACACCAACATCAAGTACGCGCGATCCCCCCTGGATCCAGCACCCTTGGCCCATAAGAATTGGGACTGATATTAGTGACTGCTGCGTGGGACCTGCCCGCCAGCCGATCTGTACTATATAACAATTAGTGACTGCTGCGTGGGACCTGCCCGCCAGCCAACCCCTACTAAATAAATAATTTATATAAACGATTGTACTTACGATATTTATTAAACCTTTGTAAAACCCACAATGTGTGAGTAAACTTTCCCAGTGAGGGAGATGGAACCGCCGTAGTCGTGAGGAGGGGCCTCCTGCCGACTGAGAATGGGTGGTGCCCTGCAGCACCTGGAGGGCACCCATGGTTGGGTGGGAGCGCTTGGCTAGGTCACCGATAGCCACCAAATGTAATCCATTTTTCCGTCAATATTTGTAAATGTTTGCTTTGTTTACGTTTTTGTCTTAGTGATGACCGATAGTTTAGTAATGTGAGATCGTGAAGTTATCGAAATTTATGTTGCGAGCTGTGGCATTAGGGGTACTCTGCCCTGAGAAAAGACTGAGCTAGCGGCACTGCCACCGAAAAAAGCAGTTCGTAACAGTTTGACTCACAATGCTTGCGAATGATTTTTTTTTTGTCGATAACGTCGATGTTGTTTTTTTTTATTACTAGCTGGTTTACGTTGACTTCGACGAGATTTTTTTTTAGGCATACCTAGGCCGAATTTAACTTTTGTTTTCATAGCGTTTGTCACAAACCAAGCAGCAGAACGTTCTTTTAGACCGCTATCTTTTGCTTTAAAACGTTCCCACGCTCTTTCAGCTAATATATCATTGTGAATATGCAATATCGTGCTCTCGACACGCTGCATTTAGTGGATTAATCCCTTTGTCTCCACATTTCAAACGCTCTGCAAGTTTTGTGCCTGGTCCACAAAATTGATATCCTGGCAAATGAAGTTCAATTGGTAGTTTGTTAATCAATTTGTTAACGAGTCCACTACCAATTCGATACTGATATGAATTTAATTTATGTTTATAATTTATACGCATTATAGCATTTCTGATTTTTTTTGTTTATGACTATTCTGTTTCGATGACAATCGTATATTAAACAAAAACGGAATATATACTCAAATATTTATAGTATTTTCATTAGTAGTTGCAAAAATTTGTTCAATAAAACAACAAAAACAAGAACAACAACAATAGCAAACAACAACCAAATGAGATTTATAAAACAAAACAGACAAATTAAAGTTCGAAATGTCGATCAAATTTGTGGTGAGGGGGATAGGAGCGGAAAATTACACATAGCCTATTGTTACCAAATTCGATACGCGCTCTAATTGTGGGACCATCTAATTGTGGAAAGACAAACGTAATGATAAGTTTGATCGAAAGTCCCAATGTCAAACTTATACAAAAATACCAAAACATTTAATACGTGACAACGCTAATTTGATTATAATTTGTAAACAAGATGAAATGAATATTAAACATATTTACAATGATCATGTTATAGGCGATATGACTTTTAAGCAATTTATAAAAAATTTGTGAGGAATGCTGGAAGCAAAAATATGAATTTGTTCTCATAAGTAAAGATAATGATATTGATAAAGGACGATATAGAAAAGGATTCGATAGGTTAATACATCTATAATCATCATCTCTCGATCAGCTCTGGATCAGCTCGGCATCAGCTTTGGATCAGCTCTGGATCAGCTCTGGATCAGCTTTGGATCAGCTTTGGATCAGCTATATATATATATATATATAATAATAATATCATATATTTTACTAGTAAGTAATTGGATTTTAAACAAACAACAACAACAACAGAAACAACAACAGCAGCAATAGTGAAATCAAAAAATAAGTCTAAAGTGTTGGATGATTTGGTTCAAACCAGAATGTTGTTGACACAGAAATTGAAGACCATGAAGTCGAATGAAATGCATCGAATTAATATGCTGGAAAATACCTTTAAACCAATTACAAAACCTTTGAATGTGATTGCGGAAAATTTTCTAAAAAAGAACAAGAAGGCAAATAAATACAACGTTGAGAATCCGACTAACCCGAACAACAACAACAACAAAAATAAGCGTGAACTGATAAAATATGATGATCGTCATCATCATCATCAGCATCGAGGTCGTCGAGAAGGAGAACAACAGCAGCAGCAACAACAACAACAACATGTTGAAATGCTTAAACACAAAAGACGTACTCTCCAAAGCGGGTTATGCGAACAAGACTAGACACCGACAACAACAACGATGACAACGATTTGGGGATAAAAGTGAGAAAATTTAAATCCTATAATGCAAACAGAAGGAAAAGAATGATAAGGTCAACGAAGAAACATCCAGCATGAGGATGCTGCTGCTGCTAACAATGACAATGCTGATGATGACGATGCTAATGTGTTTGATATGGAATTTAATCGTCCGCAAATAACGAGTTTTCCAATAACCAACAACAACAACAACGCACCCGACTTGATAGATACTTCCAACGATATCCAATCAGACTATACTTCATTTTTGGATAGTCAAAGAGCAAAATACTCTAATTTATTAGAAAAAAACAGTCCTGCACACACACAAAACGGCAACGACGACCACAATGCAGTAGTTAGTAGTAGTACATCTGCTGCTCTCCCTCTCCCTCCTGCTCCCCCTGCCCTCCCAGCTCTCCCTGCTGCTGCTGCTGTTGATGTTGATGATGATGATGATGATTTAAAATTAAGTCTTTTTAAAAATCTCAAACGTAATGCTAACATTGAGAATTTATCTTTAGCAGCAGCAGTCCAGCCTAATAACAAGAGATTCAAATTACCTTTTAATCTGCTACAAAGAGATTCTATGCTCGAAAAAAGTCGTAAGGTCAATGGTCCCAAATTTCATAGATTTAAAAAAACAGCACAGACATCATCGAACATTATAAAATTTACGCCGAGACCACACACACACAAAAAACCAAGTGCTCACACAGAAAATTTACCTCTGCCTCACTCTTCTTCTTCTTCCTCTAATAAAAGTTTAAAATATCGAAAAAAGAGATTCTATGCTTGAGAAAAGTTTTTTGATATCCAAGATATAACAAGACAAAACAACAACCACAACAACAACAACAACAACAACAACAAAACAACAAAAATGTGATCAAAAAGGAAAAACAAATTGCAATCAAGAGAAAAGTTTCGATCAAGAAATCACCGTTTTTGCGTAATATTAAGCTTTTAAAAAGTCAAAAACAATTGGACACGTTGTATGGTCTGAATATAAAAGAAAATGGTGAATGGTATTTTGCTAATAGTAAATTGAAATATAATAATAATACAATTATTATTGATAAGGAAAAATGGAAATAGACTCCTGGCCTATTTCAATTGTTATTTCACTCGACTTGAAAAATTATCGAGATATTCTGTTAAGAACAAACGCACACAAACGAAAATATCAGAATAGTTCACAAGTTAAGGGGTCTAAATCATTTAAGTATCAGTATTATAAAACATCTATTCAAACCGAAAACACAACTTATTGGTAAAGCTTTGCTTACAACACAAACAGCAGCAGCAGCAGCAGCAGCCACAACAACAAAATCTTACTCCAAGGAGGATAGAGGATACATGTATTGGGATGATCCGAATGAATTAATCGAGAGATTACGATTACTATTAGCAACCGAGAGTGCTGGAAATACCAATCACAACAAGGGAGAACGCTTTAGTCGAGTACCTCGACTATCAGATACCCGTAACTCAGCTTAAGGGACCAAAGGGAAATGGTGATATGCAAACAGCAAAGCGAGATTTAAATACGCCACCTACCGGCGGTAGACAGATTTAAGCGTTATGGGCGTTAGAGTGGGCGTGGCGCAGGAATCTCAGGAATCTGCATGCCTAATCCCAGTATTGTAGCACCTATAGTTTCCGAGATCTCAGCGTTCATACGGACAGACGGACAGACGGACATGGCTAAATCGACTCGGCTAGTGATCCTGATCAAGAATATATATATATACTTTATGGGGTCGGAAACGCTTCCTTCTGCCTGTTACATACTTTCCGACGAATCTAGTATACCCTTTTACTCTACGAGTAACGGGTATAAAAACGAAATTATATCCATTATTGAAGAGCTTAGATAGGCAAATATGAATCAGATTAATAAATTTGGTGAAGCTTGTCGTCCGGAGGAGTAGGAGGAGGAGGAGGAGCAAGTCTAAAAAAATATATTTTAAATCGACAAGAGAAAACGGATATTGATTTAAACAGCTTGAGACAGAGCATAAATATTTTAAAAAGCAAAATAATTATATTGGAAACAAACCTTCAATCAGATGTCACTGAAAGTGCGAATCTTATAAAATTAGCCTTTGAGGACTACTCTCAAGATATTTATACTAAGTATATAGAGCGATTAGAAGAAAATATTCAACGGCTTGAGGACGTTCTCTTTAAATTACTCTCTACACAGCTACCTACGGATGAGGTGAAAAAAATTAAAGTACAGTTCCCCATTATTGTTAAAGGTATTGAAAATAAAAAAATGAGTGACAACAACAACAACTTGAATGCGGATAAAAGACAACTCACCGAATAGTTGCATAGACAAGGATGATTTATGGCAAGCCGATTTAGTTGAAATGACACCCTATCAATTATATAATAAGGGATATCGTTGTCTTTTAACTGTTATTGACACGTTTTCGAAGCAAGCATGGGCTGTTACTATTAAAAACAAAACAGGAGACAGCGTCACAAAGAGTATGAAAAGCATTTTCGATGACGCACAAAGAAAACCGAAAAACTTACAAACAGATGATGGTAAAGAATTTTTCAATAAGAGATTTCAAAATCTGATGAAATTAAATCATATTAATCATTATTCAACGTATAGTATTTTAAAAGCCAGCATCGTTGAACGATTTAATAGAACCATCAAAAATATGATGTGGAAAGAGTTCAGCTATCAAGGTAGCTACAAATGGATTAATATCTATAAGGCATTAATTGCTAAATATAATACCACATACCATAAAACAATTCTGATGGCGCCAAACGATGTAAGTTTTCTAGATGAAGAATTACTCCTCCAAACCGTTTACAATCATCTGAAAATCACTCATAAACCAAAATTTAAAGTTGACGATTATGTGCGAATAAGTAAATATAAACATGTGTTCGAAAAAGGTTATACTTCGAACTGGACAACTGAGATATTCCAAATCAAACGGATACAAAATACCAATCCCATTACGTATATATTGAAAGATTATCAAGGAAATGATATTAAGGGAGGATTTTACGAATATGAGTTGATGAAAACTAAATTTCCCGATACATATCTAGTGGAGAAGGTTATTAGACGTCGAAATGGTAGAGCATTCGTTAAATGGTTAGGATTCTCATCAGAGCATAATTCCTGGATTGATTTGTAAACACACACATACACGCAGCATACTATATATGTGTATGTGTAAAGCCTATAAACATTTCATTCCCTCCCGAACCGTTAAGATATCGATAACATTAACACTAACAGGCAATACGTCAGTACTTGTTGCAGATTATTTTCCTCCAATTGAACTTGAACAGAACTATCAGTGTGCGTTAATCAGTCTGGACACTTATAATTCGATTCCAAACGTTGACGTAGACAATAATTTATTTCATATTGGTAAACATTTGATAAAAATCCCCGTAGGTTCCTATGAAATCAGCGATATTAATGACCTATTGACGCGAAAATATAGAAAGTTAACACAGAATGAGACCGACGGAAGTCCCTAATTTTATCTAGTTCCAAACTATAACACCTTGCAATCGGAAATTTTCTCTGCAACTGATGAAATATATTTCAAAAAGGAAAAGTCAATCGGCTCTTTATTGGGATTCACTTCGAATATATTAAGCCCTAATATATTACATACTTCTGATAAGGCAATGGATATCACAAAAATTAATACCATTTGTGTACAATGCAATATTATAAATGGTACATATATAAACAACGAAACAACACACACATTACATCAGTTTGCGCTTGTCGTTAGTCCTGGATATAAAATAACTGAGGTACCACAAAATGTTATATATCTACCAGTAAACACAAAAGAAATACATTCGATAACTTTAAAAATCTGTGATCAGGACGGTAATCTGATTAATTTTCGCGGTGAAAGAATTACAATAAGATTACATTTAAAACCAATATAAAAAAAATGATTATATACAACAACAACAACAAAAACAACGTCTATAAAAAGGCATTATCACTCAATTCTCCCTCACTCGCTTCACCAACGCTGACCAGATTAGGTACTCGACAACAACAACGACGGCGACGACAACAAAAACAAATCCCATTAACGGAGTGCAATAAAAAAATTTTATTGAGTTTAGGATTCAAATTAAAAAAAAAATGTCACATATAATTAACGTGCTCGAGAAACCGACTATTGATAATTCAATAGTAAAGAAAGATTATCATAGTTATTCACCCTATTTGCGATCGTATGAGAACAATGACGAAATTCGGATTGCCATACAAAATCAAGATTTGTATGTGTTGCCGAGCGAAAGTTTTCTTCACATTCAAGGGCATATCACAAAAGTTGATGGTCAAATCGAAACCACAATAGCTTTATTGAGTAATTGTATGGCGTATCTATTTAGTGAAATTCGATATGAATTGAATGGTATTGAAATTGATCGAACACGACATTTGGGTGTAACAAGCGACTTAAAAAATTATTTATCAATTAAACAAAATCAAGAACACTTTCTCGAAAATTGCGGATGGTCCATCACAGACAATTTAAAACTTGAAAGAGGAAACTTTAATTTTTGCGTGCCGTTGAATCTGTTACTTGGATTTGCTGAAGACTACAATAAAATATTGCTTAATGGGAAACACGAGCTAGTTCTATTAAGAGGAAAAGATAACGATGATGTTTATAAGAGCACTGCTGTAGCTTTAACAATGAGTCAATTGAAAATGACGATTTTGAGCATTTTTTGGAAAATGCCCCATGTACAATCGTCTGATGCTTATAAATTGTATATGTTTAATGTGATAAACAAAAAAACGCCATTATTGATTCCCTTCAGGAGTTGCGATATATATTATAACCCAGTAGTTCCACAGACTACTACATTTATTTGGAGTGTTAAATTAGCTGCTGAAACTGAACGCCCTCGCTATGTTATTATCGCATTTAAAAACAATAAGAAGTATGTTCATTGTGATTTAGTCGATGTGAAAGTATATCTATATTCTAAAGTATATCCTTATGACGTTTTAAATCAAATTTTTTCTTATAATAGATATGCACTTTTGTACGATATGTATATCAATTTTCAAAAAAGTTACTACGGCTGTGAGTCACTACCGTTATTATCGCTAGAGACTTATAAAAATAAGGCTCCCATTATTGTCTTAGATGTAACGCATCAAAATGAAGCAGTAAAAAGTGGACCCATTGATATACGAATTGAGATTAAAACACAAAGTAATATCCCTTCAAAAACATCTGCATACTGTCTCATAATTCATGATAAATTATTCGAATATACACCGCTATCAAACGAGGTTAGAAAAATTTTATAAATATATATATATATGTACGTATATGTGAATATTTTTTCTATTTCGTTCTCTGCGAGAATGCAAGCAAGAAAGCATTAGTAGCAAGTCGAACTGCAAGCTAGAAACTACAATCAAAACGAGAATAAAAACAAAAAAAAATATAAATAAAAATGTTGCGAATAATAATCATTACAAATATTTTACTATTCGGTTGCAATTCGGGAGGAAACTGTAATCCTATTCCGAATCCTGAATTTGCTTCTATTCTGAATATCACCAATAGTATCAATGCAAATAAAAAAAGTGTAGAATTTAATATAACATTATCAAACAACGAGGTGTTAAAAGTAAACCTCTCATTAGAATTTATGAGACAATCATCATCAACACCACCACCACCACCACCACCAACCACAACAATAAAACCCAGTGAGTGGGTGGAATTGATAACTGAATCGTCAACACCACCAGCAGCACCAACATCAACAGCTAACGATGAGGACAATGCTGAGGATAATATTAAAGTTACGGTGGATGAAGTAATTGAATTGTTCCAAGCAAACCTAATAGAAAAGGAGAAAAATATTGGAGGAATACTGAATGCAACAGTACCATTCTATAGGCACTTTAATCTCCAATATAAAGAGTAGGCTATATCAATTCGTTGTTTGTATAAAAGCAATTATGAGAAGAGAACACTAAATATAAAATGCAAGCAATATATTGAAACAATCATAATTGAACGTTTATTAGCAAACGGTGAGGTAGAACAAACATTTGTCGAAAAAAGAAGAACATTATCCTCAACGAAGACATCAACAACTATGTACAAACTGAGACGATGACAATCACTTGAGTGAGAGAGAGAAGGGCACGCGCTAGAAGTCGATGACAACAACAACAGACGCAGCCAATAAACGATAATCAGTGGAGAGCCGGAGCCCCGAGAGAAAGAGAGCAGAAAAATAAAAACTTTTTTAATCTTTTTTATACTTATACCTATATATGTATATATATAAGTTATGGCCAGAGGGGGGAGGATTCTCTCCGATATTACCTAGTTAAGATCAGTCTCATTACGGTTCCTTCTCTTGGGTTGACTTCTTCGTCTTCTTCCTTCTAAGCCTTTGTATTTTAGTTTACGAAATTACTTTAGAATAAAACAGTAAACGTTTTTTAACGTTACAATTGGTTTTATTATTCAAGTTGGTATGTCTAGGCTGGTCAGGGGTACAAATGCAAGTAAAACTAAAGTCATTCCTCGAGTCGCTGGTTGGCTTGGACGGTACCGCCCGTCAGCATAACGTTGGCAGAGCGGCTCCGGAAACCCGATGCCGATGGCAGCGGTTTTGGGTATTTTGCCCAATGTGTTGCTAAGTCCCATATGCTAACGCTGCATTTCCGTTAGGGCGCAGCGATGGGTAGGGGTAGCGGCGGCTATAGCTGAGGCAGCTAGCGGGCGGTCAGCGCTCTTGCATTGTAGCGCTGCTGCCGTTGCACTTCTCCCGCTGACGTTCTGTCGCTGTGCTGTCGCTCTGACGCCGCCGCCGCTGCGTCGCTGTCGTTCTGACGTCGCTGTCGCTGCATCGCTGACGTTGTCTGCTGCTGCATCGCTGCTGCTCCATCGCTGCTGGTACTATAACTTAGCGGCTGCATTATTGTAGCCACTTGAAATTGTAGCCACTCGAATGTTTTGGTGTTGCTGGTTGGCCAAGAGGGGTGAGGGCAATGGGCCCTAGTTTGCGGGTGGCCGAGAGGGGTGATGAGAGAGATGCGGTGTCCAGTATCGGGGTCGAGAGGGGGTGAAGGGAAGGGGGCGGTGTTAACTCCTCCCCACCACAAGATCTGTGTCCCACAGATTATTAGGCCTTGGTTGCGGGCTCCAGGGTGCCCTGCGTTTCCAGGTTCGCAAGCGGATCCCGCAGCTTAGGGATTCCTTTGGTCGACGTTATCTTTTTCCACACGAGGTACACCGCTGTCATGATGGAGAGAGCTATGACTAGCTCCACTAAGAAGGATATCAAAATCTCATTGGACATAACTGATAACTGACATAACTGATACCCGTTACTCGTAGAGTAAAAGGGTATACTAGATTCGATGGAAAGTATGTAACAGGCAGAAGGAAGCGTTTCCGACCCCATAAAGTATATCTATTCTTGATCAGGATCACTAGCCGAGTCAATCTAGCCATGTCCGTCTGTCCGTCTGTCTGTCCGGATGAACGCTGAGATCTCGGAAACTATGAGAGCTAGGCTATTGAGATGGCGTGCAGATTCCTGAGCTTCTTACGCAGCGCAAGTTTGTTTCAGTAGAGTGCCACGCCCACACTAACGCCCACAAACCGCCCAAAACTGTGGCTCCTACAGTTTTGATGCTAGAATAAAAATTTTAACTGAAATGTATTGTTCTCATCAATACCTATCGATTTATAAAAAAAAAGTTTGCCACGCCCACTTTCACGCCCACAAACCGCCCACAAAATTCAAAAAATCGTAAATATGAACGTGGATATCTCGGAAACTATCAAGGATAGAGAATTCGGATCTCAGATTTAGATTCCGTAGCCTTGTACGCAGCGCAAGTTTGTTACGCAAATATGCAACGCCCACTCTAACGCCCACAAACCGCCCAAGCCTGTGGCGCCCACAATTTTCATGCTAGATACAAAATTTTAACTGAACTGTATTGGTCTCGTCAATACCTATCGATGGACCCAAAAAATTTGCCACGCCCACTCTAACGCCCATAACGCTTAAATCTGCCTTCCGCCGATAGGTGGCGCATTTAAATCTCGTTTTGCTGCTTGCATATGTATCTCCATTTCCCTTTGGTCCCTTAAGCTGAGTAACGGGTATCTGATAGTCGAGGTACTTGACTATAGCGGTCTCCCTTGTTTTTATCTGGGTTAGCACGGCTGGCATTGCCTCAGGTGTGTTGACGAATAGCTGCTGTAGTTCCGTTCGCCGATTGTGATCGTTTCGTTGTCAAACTGCACGACGTATGAGCCTTCTAAGTGGTGGTTCTTGACCGGAGTGGATACTGTTCCATTGAAGTTTGTCAAAAAAATTGTGCCGTCATCGATAAGCTCCACTGTTTCCTGGTTGGTCCTCAAGTAGTCACATTCGGCTTGGCCTCCTTTCAACAGTCTGGGTATGCAACTGTCCTCCTTCAATTTAAGCAGGTCCTTTTCTCGGCAGACTGTTGTGTTACCAATGGATACACAATTTCCGAGAAGGGCGTATGTTTCCAGGCTGTCCATTGCCAGTGTGGTATATTTTAGCACAACTTGTTTACCGTCGGATGTCGTTGGGTAGATCCTCATCAATCGGTACTTCCTGTCCACTACCTTGGGCATCGCTAGAATGTACAAAAGAGTAGTCCCGTTTGTAAGGATTGTAGGTCTGGAAAATTCGACTGCCTCCACGACGTTTTGATAAGGAAGGCTGTCCACCTCTGCCAATATCATGTTGATTTCGTCGTGATCCAGGAGATTCGTGTTTACCACTCCAGTCTTTCCTAGTTGGCAGGCTCTCAGTATCTCGTTGACCTGGTCCACTATTATAATTGCCTTGTGGAGAACGGCCGTCGTCACGTGGAAGTCCCCGTCTATTGCGTTGACCCTCCCGATGACATCGTTCAGCTTCTGGAGCGATTCATGCGTTGAGTCAAACAACTTAGTGTTGATTCGAATCTGCTGGTTGTTGTTCCTTGCCAAGCTGTCCTCCTCTTTCAAGATGGCATTCCAATCCGATTTGTCCGGTGATCCCGCGACCCACTTCCAGGCTGATCCTAGCCAATCGATTGGTGTTGGTGCGCTATCCATGCGCGAGATTCCTTCCGAAGCGTGCTGCATAGCCTCGTTTGCTACCTGGTCGATAAGTTGCTGCATGCGGCCTAGATTGATGACGTGAGCCAGTTTGAAGACGCCATTGGTCCTCCAGACGGTACCTTGTTGTAAGGGGACAACCGGTGCATCATATTTGAAAATATGGAGGGTTGCCGCCACGTATATGGTAGACGCGCTTGTAGCGTCAGAAGAGGATTAAATGTACATGAAATTGTAGATTCTAATAATTAAATTGTCTATTTGTCTTAATCTTAATGTTCGTGTTGGTGTTTTTCTGTGTGTGTATTATTATTATTTTCGTATTGTTATTATTTGCGTATTTATTCTTATTTGTGTATAGCTTTTACTAAAGGAATTAATTGTTCCCCTTTTCTGAGGGGTTTATATTTTTCATATCAATAAGTGTGTATCTTAGACTAGGTTTTTCTTAATTATATTTGTGAAGATATTAAATGGTTTTATTTGTTTGTGTTTGGGGAAGGTTAAGAGTTAGTGAAACGTTTAGTACGCATTTCCCTTTATGGTTTTTAGATGAATTTTTGTAAAGAGTTAAGATATTCTGTTGCTAGTCTCCCCTACCACATATGTCGAATAGTTAGATTTTCTTTTAGTTGTAGGTTCGTTTCAAAAAAATTTTTAATTCCTTAAGTGTGATTTGTGAAAGATTTTTCCCGACCTTGTTTTAATAGTGACCTTTCGGTCATCCTGAACTTCTTCTGTCTTGAATCGTTGTTTTTCCTTTGTTTTTATTTGTTTATTGGCGACATACACTGTACCACCTGGTTCGTAGGAAATTGGGTCGCTTCTATTTTTATTGCGCCCATTGTTGGTTAAAGTTTGATTGTGCTCAATGAGCCCCCTAATGTCCTCAAGAGTTTGATGTTTAAAATCGGATAATCCCTGGTAATTTATTCTAGAAGTGCGGTTGAAAAAAAATCCACGGGCTTCCTATTCGTTACCGAGTGGACAGTGTTATTGTACCTGTCTACGACAATTGCTAAAGCTCGGTGGTTTTAAAGGAAGGATATTCTAGTTTTAGGCATCGATATATTTCCATGAAGGTAGAATGGAATCTTTCTACCTGACCGTTTACTTCGCTTTTCTGAGTTGGGGTGTGATAAAGCTCAATCCCCAGCGTTCGCAAGTAGTTTAAGACAGTTGGGCATAGAAGACCCCTTTCGTTATCAGACACTATCATTTTAGGCGCTGTGAAATAATGACGTGCGTCTAGTAGTGTCTCACGGAGATGTATTGCTGATTTTGATTGCAAGGGAAAAAGTTTAGCAAATTTTGAGAATTGGTCGATGCAACTCAGGTATATTTTTTTCTCCAATGTGAAAACGTCGATATGAAGTATTTCACACGAGTAGTTTGGAATAGAGGTTGGTTGTAATGGTGGTTTATTCGGGTGCCTGTCGTACTTATGCAATTTGCAAGTGGTGCAGGTTGACAATTGTGTGCGAATAATACTAGCCATCCTGGGGAAGTAGTACTTTTCTAGGATTTGAATACGGACCTCTTTTGAATTCCTGTGAGCTCTGCGATGCTCTTTCTCGATGACTTCGCAAATTTGCTCTTCGTCCGTAATATCCTCTACTAAGCGCTGTGTTATACGGATTTTATACAATTTAAAATTCTGGAAGCAACAGGTTTGAAGGAGTTGTAGGTAATCATCCGGGATTTTAATTCCATTGATTACCGAAGGTTTCAAGTATTTCTTTAATGAGTTTAGAAGAGTTGAAGGGGCGTGATCACTAATTGGAATTGAGTGGCGCACATATCCAGTATGTGGGTGCCCACACGAATAATCGGACAGATCTGAGTAAAAAATCAATTGATTCCGGTAGGCGTTAATCGGGGTTTCAACGTGGGGAATTAAAGAAGAGGCGTCTTGAAGAGCGCTATGAACCGTAGCTATGGAATCCGATTCGGAGGCGGTGTCATTGTCAGGACCCAGGTGATTAACATACGTTGTAACTCTTGGTTGGTTTGTATATTAATTCGCAATTGTACTCCTCAATACAGGACCTCCAGCGTTTTAACTTGGCGTTAAAATTTCTATTGCCCAGTGCAAATGTTAAAGGCTGGTGATCAGTGTAAATCTTAAAAGATCCAGCGCCATACAAGTAAGAACGAAGGTTATCTAAGGCCCACACTATCGCGAGCATTTCTTTTTCGTTGGTGGAGTAGTTCTCTTCTGTCTGACTCAAAGATCGGGAGATATACGCTATTGGCCGATCTTTGCCAGAGTCCACTTGAGAAAGAACTGCTCCGATAGCGTAATTTGACGCGTCGGTGGTTAAGTGGAAGGGTTTGGAAAAATTTGGAAATGCCAATACCTCTGAGGATGAAAGGATAGTTTTCAAATCATTAAAGGCTTTCATCGCGGCCTCGTCGAGTTCAATGGGGACTTTTTTTGAATGTGAAGACTTAACTCTAGCGAACTCTCCTCGAGTTAAGTTAGTCAGTGGTTTTGCGACTTTTGCATAGTCCTTAATAAATTTTCTATATTAGGATGTCATGCCGAGAAAACTCTTTAGTTCCTTTACATTGGTAGGTGGTTTCATTTTTGTGACACCCTCTACTTTTTTGTCGTCTGCTTTGATGCCATATGCAGTTACTACGTATCCTAAAAATTCAACATGCGTTGATAGGAAATTAGTTTTTTCTAAGTTGACCTGCAGTTTGGCTTTCTCCAGGTTGTTAAAGACAGCGCGGAGGTTTTGCCAGTGGCTATCATAGTCCTCACTAAAGACTATTATGTCGTCGATGTACACATAGCAAATCTTGCCAATGTGTTCCCTTAATACATCGTCGATCATTCTTTGAAATACTGCTGGGGCATTTTTCAACCCAAACGGAAGACGAAGGAATTCGTACTTCCCATTCAGTGTAGAGAATGCTGTCTTTGGGGTATCGGATTCCAACATGTAAATTTGATGGAATCCCAAATCTGGAGTGGTAAAATATTTGCCCTTCCCTAGGCTGGCCAAAATAGAATTAATGTCCGGTATTGGATAAGTGTCTGCAATCGTGACAGCGTTTAAGTGCTTAAAGTCGATGACCATGCGGTATTGTTTCTCTCCATTTGGTTTGGGTTTCTTTGGAACTACCCAGACCGGGGAGTTATAGGGACTTTTTGATGGTATGATGATCCCATCCCGCAAAAGTTCCTCTATCTGTCTATCCACTTCCCCTCTCATATTGGTAGGGTAGGGATAGCTCTTTGTGTATATGGGGTCTGAGGTGCTGGTGCGAATCTCGGCCCTAACGCTCGTGTCTACGGCCTCTCTGGGCGAGAGTGGTTCAAAGATTTTGAAATATTCGCTGATAAGCGCGTTTAAAGCTTCTTTTGCAGATTCGGGATGTTTTGCATCCAATAACAGATGTACATTTAGAGATTTTTTTGCAAGGAGGGGTATTTTAATACCGGGTGATATTATCAGGGTATCGTTTTTTCTGTCGATCAGGGCTTTTAAGGTTTTTAGGGTGTCGTCTCCTATAATGCCGTCAAATGAGTTTAGTCCGGGAAGAACAAAAAAGGTGAGAACAGTATCGTTCCCAATTGGTTTAAAAAATTGTCCAGTAATACGATGTGTTATTTTAATATTACCCCCCGCGGATTGAACGACAAACGGCGTGGATAATGTTGTAGAGCCGGCGGAATTCTTGAGGCTAATAAAATTATTGTTAGCGCCGGTGTCTATAAGAAATTGTAATTTAGCCCCTGTTTTAGTTTCATATTCTATGTAAGTGACGTATACGCAAATACCCTGGATACCAAACCCAACACACAACCTGTATATCCCGAGATACCCATTATTCCAATTGTCCATAACATAAGTCCAGAGCCTACTATCGCAGTTATTCAAATCAATCCGACATAAGCACTTAACCCCTCAGACACAAATCTTTCCCACGCCTTCAATCGGCAGCACCAGAATTATAAACACTTCTCACGCCTTTATCGACGACGGTAGACATAAACAATATTCAAACATTTAAACAAAGGGTCCAGCCTGAGAACCCATTCGTCAGCATAAAAGCTTTGGCCAATCCAAATTAATTAAACAAAAGATGCAGCCTAGAAACCGTTTCATCGGGCCACAGATTTGACCAATCAAAATTCTCAATCAAAGTCCACTTTCGCTGCTCGCGTCGCTGTCACCGCTAAAAGCCATAGTTATAAGAATAATGCATTTTGTAAAATCAGTTTAAGATTGGGGCTCTAACTCGAAAGAACTTTACCAATAAAACTCCGCTGTATATTAAAATAAAAATCGGTTTTTTTTAATATATCCCGAAGCAAAAAACATAATTGGCGCAGTCGGTAGGATACAAGTAATATCCTCGCGAGTGACTACCTAAAAAGGACTTAAAAAAATCACTTCGCGAAAATAAAAACATTATTTGTATCCGCAAAACGAACTTACCAACATTAGTTAAATCACGAATGAGGATTTCTAGTGTCTAACCCAGCGATAATAAATCTAATTAATTTCGCCTAAAAAACCATTAAAAATGGAATTGCCATCAACATCAGCAGCAGCAGCAGCCGTGGCCGCAGCAGCAAAAGCAACTCAAGCCCTCTCAGATGTATCCATGAATCATTTCCTTCTGCAACTAAAACAGATAAATAAATTCAACGGAGACCCACTCTATTTGGCTCTCTTTATAAAGGAAGTCGATGAATTAGTCTACCATTACCCTACAACATCAGAAGGCCAAAATCAAATTATCCAAGCAGCCATCAGGAACCTCCTAGTTGGACAAGCCAGATCACTCTTGATGAGAAACATACCACAGGACTGGAAGGAATTGAGAACCCTACTTATCAGCGAGTTCAACAGCGCAACACCTCCACATCGAATGATAGCAGAATTACGTGAGACTAAATATAAATATAATCTAAGAAAATTTGTTGAAGAATTAGAAGAACAGACTTGTAGAATTTGTTGTAAATTGAGCTTAGACAATAATCCATCAAACACAGTTCTAGTTTCGAGGACATTGAGTGATACATTAGCTGAAGTGATTCGTGAAAAATTACCAGTCAAAACTTTTATTACATTAAGTAAATTTGATATTTCGTCTCCTCTTAAATTAAAACAAGCTGCCCAAGCTGTAGGAATCTTTGAAGGTAAATCCATAAACAATCGTTCTTATATGTTCAAAAACTCTCAGGAAGATGATGAATTTCAGGATTTTAAAACATCAAAATCATACTCAAATACAAAACCCAACTATCATTCAGATAATAGCCAAGGGGGTAGATTCCAAAATAACAATTATCAAATTGTTTTGGGTGACTTTAATCTCCCTGATATTTCTTGGTCTCCTCCTACTGACTCACTAGTCGCTATACCTCTATCCGCCCATGATTTTGTAGATGGTCTTCTAGAATTATCGTTACAGCAAGTAAGCTTTATACGGAATTCATTAAATAGACAACTAGATCTCGTGTTTGTTTCAGACCCGTCTGAAGTCACGGTATCTAGAATTGACGCTCTTGTTGTACCTGAAGACCGATATCATCCAACAATGGAATTGACAATCTGCCTCCCATGCGTTGATACCCTCTCTCCTTTAGTTTCTCAAACTAAAGTGAGATGTTTCCGAAAATGTAACTATAAAAAACTTAACGACATGATTTCTCAATATAATTGGACAGAATTGTACAATTGTATGGATATTGAAAGTGCCACTGAACACTTCTATATAGTGTTAAATACCTTTTTTAATGAATGCGTTCCTGATAGGTTTCCTTCAAAGACAAACAGGCCACCTTGGTTTACCAATGCGCTTCAAAGACTTAAAAACCTTAAGACAAACACTTATAAAAAGTATAAGAAATTGTATCTTTACCCCTGAAATTACGGAAATTTCTCTCGTAAGAGACTTAAAAAAACAACGCCAACTTATTCTCCCGGTCTTGATGGACTCCCCGGGTGTGTGCTTAAGTTTTGTGCGTCAACCATATGTAAACCGATTCTTAAACTTTTTAATTTGTCTATTTCATCGTCAGTTTTTCCTACTATCTGGAAGGACTCTTTTATCATTCCACTTCACAAAAAGGGTGCGAAGGCGGATTCCCAGAATTACAGAGGTATTTCTAAATTGTCGGCAATTCCTAAAGCATTTGAACGTATTATTACTTCTCATTTGCAACATTTATGTTCCTCGCTAATATCACCGTGTCAGCATGGTTTTGTTAAGCGAAGATCGACCACCACCAACCTTCTGGAATTGTCATCTATTGTAATAAATGGATTTAAGAATAAAATGCAGACTGACGTTATATACACAGATTTTAGTAAGGCCTTTGACTCTGTCAACCACTCTCTTCTCTTATTTAAATTAAATCAGCTTGGGTTTCCATGTAATCTATTAACTTGGATTTCAAGTTATTTGAATGGTAGGACTCAGAGGGTTATATTCGAGAACTCTGCCTCAAAACTTATTTATGTGACATCTGGAGTGCCTCAGGGTAGTCATTTGGGCTCTTTGCTGTTTACTTTGTTTATTAACGATCTTCCCTCTATCATAACACACTCTCGTGTACTAATGTATGCTGATGATGTTAAGCTTTGTTTATCACATAATGATATAGCGTCGGGTTTCAACTTACAGTCAGATATTGATTGTTTTCAAGGATGGTGTGAGTATAACCTTTTAAATTTGAACTGCCTTAAATGCAACGTTATGACTTTTCATAGGGGTACTCCTACTTTTGTTAGTTACTCTCTTCAAAATACGCCACTCGACCGTATATATTCAGTTAATGACTTAGGCGTTCTTCTGGACCCAAAACATAATGTCCACTGTCAGCAAGGCCATTAGTGTTCTTGGGCTTATAAAGCGTTGGTCAAAAGAATTTGATGACCCTTATACAACCAAATTATTATTTACCTCCCTTGTCCGTCCTATTTTGGAATATTGTTCTTCGGTTTGGAGTCCACAATATCAAGTGCATATTGACCGTATTGAGTCGGTACAAAAAAAATTTCTTCTTTTTGCCCTTCGTAGTTTGAACTGGGATCAAAACATAAGGCTACCTTCCTATCAGAGTAGATTACTATTGCTTAATTTACCTACCCTTGCAAATCGTAGAACAATGCTTGGTACTATTTTTATGCAAAATCTTATAAGAGGTGATATTGATTCTGTAGAACTTGTAAACCGCCTAACTTTCAATGTTCCTGTTAGACTTACACGAAATTATTATCCCCTAAATTTGCCACGATGTACATCTAATTTTTGTCTGCACGAGCCCTTTCGCGTTCTATGTAATAATTATAATAACCTTTATCATTTACTTTGCACTTCAACTTCTATCCCGGTATTAAAAACTAATATTTTAACTAATATTATTTATTTTTATCGTAAATTTATAAAAGATTTCGCAAAAATTGCCAAGCCCATGACTCTCTGTTTAAAGAAAGGAGCAAAGATAAATATAAACGATCCTAGTTACAATGAAGCGTTTGAAAAATTAAAAACTTTAATAAGTAACGATCCAATTCTTATATATCCAGATTTTGAAAAGAAGTTTGATCTAACTACAGATGCAAGCAATTATGCATTAGGTGCTGTACTATCCCAAGAAGGGAAACCCATTTGTTTTGCTAGTAGAACTTTAAATGAACATGAGTTAAATTATGCAGCTATTGAAAAAGAATTATTAGCTATCGTATGGGCGACTAAGTATTTCCGCCCCTATCTCTTTGGTAGAAGTTTTAAAATATGTTCTGACCATAAACCACTTGTTTGGTTACACAATATAAAGGAACCTAATATGAAATTTCAACGTTGGAAAATAAAGCTTAGAGAGTTTGATTATGAAATAAAGTACATTAAAGGAAAAGAGAATCATGTAGCAGATGCTCTATCCAGGATTACAAAAAAGGAATCAAAAGATAACAAAATTGAAGAAGTATTTCAAAATGAAGACGATGTAGATACTACTGCAGCAACAGTGCATAGTGCACAAGAAGATAATGGCGATTGCATACAAATTACCGAACGACCAGTTAACGTTTTTAATGACCAACTTATATTTGAAAAGGGAAATCAAGACACTAACGAACTTACTCACTACTTTAACAAAACTATTAATAAAATTATTTACAGTGACATGACTGAGACTTTGGCGAAAGACATAATTATAAAATTTATATGTTGACACAATTTTGTTATGTACATTAATAATGACGAAGATTTTGCAATTTTTCAACGAGCCTATATGAAATTAATTAAACCAAATACTGGTACGAAATTAATGAAAACTTCAGTAGTACTTCCCAACTTGCCCACATAAGCAGACTTTCATGAAAAAATATTAGAAATACATGAGAAAACAATACACCAAGGTATTAAAAAGACGTATGACACTTTTAAAACGAAATACTACTTCCCAGACGCACAAAAACTTATTCAAAACATTATTAATAAATGTGAAATTTGTAATTTATGCAAAGCAGAGCACAGAAAAGTTGCTCTTCCGTTTGAAAAAACTCCAGAAACCAAAAATATTCGCGATAAATATGTTAAAGACTTCATTTCTATTATTGAAACAAGAACCACAGATTGGATTGAAAGTAAAAAAGCTCTTCTTAAAATCTTTAACATGATAGGTAAACCTAAAACAATTAAAATGGATCAAGATCCTGGCCTAGTATCTAAATCATTACAAAATTGGTTACAAAAGGAAAATATTAACATTGAAATTACAACTAGCGCAAGAATGGTATGGCCGTTATAGAAAGGGTACATAAAACAATCAATGAAAAACTTAGAATTATTAATACACTTACGGACGCTGAAGATAAGTTAATGAACATAGAAAAGGCAACATACGTTTATAATCACGAAATAACCCACGATGCCACAGGTAAAACTCCTGCTGAAATATTTCTTTATGGAATAAAACCAAGCAAAAATATGCAAAAACAAAAAGAACATAAGATAGATAAACTTAATAAAGACCGCGAGGAACATGAAGTAGATCTGGAATACACTAAAGTTGAAAAAGAAATGAAACGTAAAGCTAAATTAGTAAACCCATTCAAAAAGACAGGAGCGTTAGAACAAAAAGGCGAAAAGCACTGGCAAGAAACTAATAGGGGTCATAAAGTAGTAAAACACATAAGTAAATTTAAAAAAGCTAAAATACAAAATCTCTCTCCTCATTCCAGGGAAACTGACAATACTGATTCTGATAATGAAAATGATCATGATAGTGACATGGACGAAAATACCATTGACAACAGCTCAACAAATTAGCATTACACCCATTACTTCGAACAACGGTTATTTACTTCTGAACACAGGGACTATAAAAATACCTCTAAAGTGAACATCATATGATTAAAATAAATCAAACTAAAATATTTGAAACATATCAGGAATTTATAAAATTCGAAAACCAATTTAAAAATGTACCGGACATTGCATTAACATTGAAACAATTAAATCATGAAATCAAGGGAATTATTTCGTCATCGAGACAAAAACGGGGATTAATTAACTTTTTAGGGACAGCTCACAAGTATCTATTTGGAACATTAACTGAAGATGATAAAAAAGAGTTGGAAGATAAACTACAAAACTTACAAGAAATGTTAATTGAAAACAAAGAATTTAATGAAATAATTCAAGTAATAAATGAACAATCAAAAGATATAAGCAAACTCGTAAAAGATAAACAAGAAGAAAAAGCTTTGCACATTTTTAGATATTCCTTAAATATATTCCTAGAATACATTGAAGATTTACAAATGAGTTTACAATTAACAAGAGTTGGAATATTTAATCCTAAAATACTAAAACATGAAGAGTTGGAGAACATAAACGAAGAAAAATTACTCTCAATCAAAACTTCAGCTTGGTTAAGCAGTCAAACTAAGGACACTTTTATTCTAGCCCATATACCCACTTCTTTTAAAGAAACACAAAAATATAGAATTATTAAATATCCCGATAATATGGGCCGACAAATTGATATAAATGATAATTATGAATATTTTGTAAATGACGAAAAGAAAGTATTTTACTTGGAAAATTCACCAAATTCATTAGCAAATATTTTAGACCAAAAATTTATGATCACTGATCAATGTATCTCTCAAATCCTTACTAATCAATTTGCGAAATGTCAACACACTTTTGTATCAGAAAATGAATCTTTAAAATATATTGAGCCTAACATCATTATTACTTATAATTTAAAAGAGACACAAATTAATCAAGATTGCGAAATGTTTAACAAAACAATTCAGGGTAACAATATAATACAATTAAGTCAATGTACTTTAGAAATAAGAGATATTAAAATTACAACATCAAAGAATATAAAAGAATATAAAATTATATTATCCAGCACTAATATTACTTTATATGAACCAATACGATTGTTAAAACTTAAAAATTCTATTACCTATCAACAAAAACAAGAATCAATTTATAAGTGGATTGTTTTTACAATATTAATAATTATACTTTTAAGCATTACTACTTACATCATATTTACCTATAGGCGCCTAGCCAACAAAAAAGAAATTTTGTTTAAATTCAACAAGGATGTTGAATCTTCTAAAGGAGGGGCGAGTGACGTATACGCTAATACCCTGGATACCAAACCCAACCCACAACCTGTATATCCCGAGATACCCATTATTCCAATTGTCAATAACATAAGTCCAGAGCCAACTATCGCAGTTATTCAAATCAATCCGACATAAACATTTAACCCCTCAGACACAAATCTTTCCCACGCCTTCAATCGGCAGCACCAGAATTATAAACACTTCTCGCGCCTTTATCGACGACGGTAGACATAAACAATATTCAAACATTTAAACAAAGGGTCCAGCCTGAGAACCCATTCGTCAGCATAAAAGCTTTGGCCAATCCAAATTAATTAAACAAAAGATGCAGCCTAGAAACCGTTTCATCGGGCCACAGATTTGACCAATCAAAATTCTCAATCAAAGTCCACTTTCGCTGCTCGCGTCGCTGTCACCGCTAAAAGCCATAGTTATAAGAATAATGCATTTTGTAAAATCAGTTTAAGATTGGGGATCTAACTCGAAAGAACTTTACCAATAAAACTCCGCTGTATATTAAAATAAAAATCGCTTTTTTTTAATATATCCCGAAGCAAAAAACTTAATTTGTATGGTATGCTAGAGAGGCGTCGGTCATAAAGTTTGGTTCGCCATCGCTAATACACCCTACAAAGTTCTATCCCTTGGGATGAGACCTCCAGTTCCTCTACCTCGTTATTGGGATGTCGTTCATTGTATTCATTGGGAGTGGGGTTTGATGATGGTGTGGATTGAATATGGTAAAGCCTTTGGGCTTTACGTAAGGGATTTAAACTAGAGTTAGCGCTCGGGCTTCTCTTGATGCCGCCGGCCTCTCCTTGACGTGAGTTAAAATTTGTCCTATAGCTTTGACCTGACTGGTTTGATTCTTGTTTAATCGCTGGTCTGGCCCCCTGGAATCTTGGAGGGCCCTGCACGCTTCCACTTGGAGCAAAGTTGTGCCCTGAACTAGTTTGGGCCCTATTGTTAAACTGATAGGTCTGGGGGAACCTCGGTGGATTAGATGGTCTATAGTTCTGATATGTTTGGTTGAACGTCTGTTTAAATAGAGGCGCCCTTGACGTAGGGTTCCTCGGCTCCATTTTCTGTAGCTCTAGGCAAATAGAATAAGCTTCGTGGACGTCCGCAGGTTTACGGATTATTAGAAGCCTGGAAGCGTCGCCGTTTAACCCCCTAATAAAGGCATTAAGAGCCTTGTCCCTTTGTCCGGCAAGGAAAGCGTTCGTTATCTCCGAAGAGTAATTCATGCTTTTAATTTTATTCATTATTAATTCTAAGGTAAAAATCTTCCACCTTTTGGTTTCCCTGGGTCATTTGTGTTAGCTCGTACTCTAGCGTACCGACATCTCTTTTATCGGCGAAGTGTAGTGCCAATACTCGTTTAATTTCAGTCCAGTCGTCATCCCGTACATTGTAGGCATTGAGCGTCATGTCGGCGTTGCCCCTAATTTTTTGCCTAATTTGGATAAGGACTGATCTATAAAGGGGTTTCTCCCGAATGACCTCATAGTCGTTAATTATGGACTGTGCCCTATTGATCCAAGAAATGTACTTCTCGGAATTACCCTCGAAAGTCAGTAACTCCCTTACGCAATCCGGTACGGTCGGAGATTCCTTCAACTCATACTCCGTACGCGGACGCGTTAATGGTAGCGGTATGTCCGCTATCGGGTTGCGCTGTTCGAAGTCGGTTTCTAAAGTTCTCACCCTATTCCCTAGTTTCTTAACGGCGTTTCAAGTGCTTAATTTATTGGGATTTCAAGAGTTTATTTTTATTTTCGGTCGACGTGGGGAAATAAACAACAGTTTTATGAAAATTTATTTTTTGTTCTCTTTTGGGAATAATAATTTATGCGAATACGTTTCACTCACCCTTATTATTTTCCTGCTTGTCTTGTTATACCCGTTACTCGTAGAGCAAAAGGGTATACTAGATTCGTCGGAAAGTATGTAACAGGCAGAAGGAAGCGTTTCCGACCCCATAAAGTATATATATTCTTGATCAGGATCACTAGCCGAGTCGATCTAGCCATGTCCGTCTGTCCGTCTGTCCGTCTGTCCGGATGAACGCTGAGATCTTGGAAACTATGAGAGCTAGGCTATTGAGATTTGGCGTGCAGATTCCTGAGCTTCTTACGCAGCGCAAGTTTGTTTCAGTAGACTGCCACGCCCACTTTTACGCCCACAAACCGCCCAAAACTGTGGCTCCTACAGTTTTGATGCTAGAATAAAAATTTTAACTGAAATGTATTGTTCTCATCAATACCTATCGATTGACCCAAAAAAAAGTTTGCCGCGCCCACTTTTACGCCCACAAACCGCCCCCAAACTACAAAAAATCGTAAATATGAACGTGGATATCTCGGAAACTATCAAAGATAGAGAATCGGGATCTCAGATTTAGATTCCGTAGCTTTGTACGCAGCACAATTTTGTTACGCGAATATGCCACGCCCACTCTAACGCCCACAAACCGCCCAAACCTGTGGCGCCCACAATTTTCATGCTAGATACAAAATTTTAACTGAACTGTATTGGTCTCGTCAATACCTATCGATTGACCCAATTGCCACGCCCACCCTAACGCCCATAACGCTTAAATCTGTCTACCGCCGGTAGGTGGCGCATTTCAGTCTTGCTTTGCTGCTTGCTTTGCTTTACCCTTTAGCTGAGTAACGGGTATCTGATAGTCGAGGCACTCGACTATAGCATTCTTCCTTGTTTTTGATTGTATTCCGTATTCGCTGCTTACATGGTTATTAGTCTGAAATTAAATTTTAATTAGAATTTGTTTCTTTTTTTCCGTTTATTAAAAAAATTTTATGGGACTCGTCGTTTTGTGGGTTGTGCGTTTTTTTCTTTTTTTAAATAATTTCTTTTTTTTTCCTTTTTGTGTATTGTGTTTATCGGCGCGGTGGTCCGTATTTGTCCTTTTTGGCGTTTCGCCTACTAAGGTACGGTTGCCACACAATCCACTGGGCAGCTTTCTTGAATGCATTCCACATCCATTAGCGTTTCCAGCAGATTGCCACACACACGCGAGAACTTTTGGTATATTTTATTTTTATACCCGTTACTCGTAGAGTAAAAGGGTATACTAGATTCGTCGGAAAGTATGTAACAGGCAGAAGGAAGCGTTTCCGACCCCATAAAGTATATATATTCTTGATCAGGATCACTAGCCGAGTCGATCTAGCCATGTCCGTCTGTCCGTCTGTCCGTCTGTCCGTCTGTCCGTCTGTCCGTATGAACGCTGAGATCTCGGAAACTATAAGAGCTACAATACTGAGATTAGGCATGCAGATTCCTGAGATTCCTGCGCAGCGCAAGTTTGTTTCAGAAGAGTGCCACGCCCACTCTAACGCCCACAAACCGCCCAAAACTGTGGCTCCTACAGTTTTGATGCTAGAACAAAAATTTTAACTGAAATGTATTGTTCTCATCAATACCTACCGATTGACCCAAAAAAAAAGTTTGCCACGCCCACTTTAACGCCCACAAACCGCCCACAAACTTCAAAAAATCGTAAATATGAACGCGGATATCTCGGAAAATATCAAAGATAGAGAAACGGGATTTCAGATTTAGATTCCGTGGGCTTGAGCGCAGCGCAAGTATGTTACGCGAATATGCCACGCCCACTCCAACGCCCACAAACCGCCCAAATCTGTGGCGCCCACAATTTTCATGCTAGATAAAAAATTTTAACTGAAATGTATTGGTCTCGTCAATACCTATCGATTGATTTAAAAAAAAGTTTGCCACGCCCACTCTAACGCCCACAAACCGCCCAAGCCTGTGGCGCCCACAATTTTCGTGCTAGATAAAAAATTTTAACTTAAATGTATTGGTCTCGTCAATACCTATCGATTGATTAAAAAAAAAGTTTGCCACGCCCACTCTAACGCCCACAACGCTTAAGTCTGTATACCGCCGGTAGGTGGCGCATTTGCTGCTTGCATATCTCCACTTTCCTTTGGTCCCTTAAGCTGAGTAACGGGTATCTGATAGTCGAGGTACTCGACTATAGCGTTCTTCCTTGTTTTTACTTTATTGGTCTCGAAGACATTTTTAATAGTTTTCCGCTCGCAAATTAATTGCCGCAGCGGTCTTTATTTATTTTTTTAGATTTGCAATTTTTTTTACGCTCGCCAATAAGTTACCCATTGATATGGACTTATCGCCGCAGCGGATTATTGCTCGTTTTTGTTTATAGGTATTTTGTGCCCGCGAATATGCCGCGCCACAAGGTGCGTGGACAAATCGCCGCGGCAGGTTTACCATCACATTAAATTAATCACAGTTTTTCTTTGCGCCCGTGGGGAGTGCCAGCTCTGGACGGCAGCACCCCCACCGCGGCGGGTAGCTGTGTTTCGCACAAATTCTCATATTTTCGTTTTTTGTATACATTTTTTACTTTTCAAACACACGCACAACACCACATTTTTTGAAATATTAAAATAGACATTTTCCTTTAAATTTTGATTAGCTTTTAAAGCTAACATTTTTAATTTTTTTCTTTTTCATTTTTTTGAATTTAGGGGGTTCTCTTTGTCCCACTTTCGCGAGAAAGTGAACACTGTTCGGGCGCCAGTTATGGCCAGACATGGCCAGAGGGGGGAGGATTCTCCCCGATATTACCTAGTTAAGATCAGTCTCATTGCGGTTCCTTCTCTTGGGTTGACTTCTTCGTCTTCTTCCTTCTAAGCCTTTGTATTTTAGTTTACGAATTTACTTAAGAATAAAATAGTAAACGTTTTTTAACGTTACAATTGGTTTTATTATTCAAGTTGGTATGTCTAGGCTGGTCAGGGGTACAAATGCAAGTAAAACTAAAGTCATTCCTCGAGTCGCTGGTTGGCTTGGACGGTACCGCCCGTCAGCATAACGTTGGCAGAGCGGCTCCGGAAACCCGATGCCGATGGCAGCGGTTTTGGGTATTTTGCCCAATGTGTTGCTAAGTCCCATATGCTAACGCTGCATTTCCGTTAGGGCGCATCGATGGTTAGGGGTAGCGGCGGCTATAGCTGAGGCAGCTAGCGGGCGGTCAGCGCTCTTGCATTGTCGCGCTGCTGCCGTTGCACTTCTCCCGCTGACGTTCTGTCGCTGTGCTGTCGCTCTGACGCCGCCGCCGCTGCGTCGCTGTCGTTCTGACGTCGCTGTCGCTGCATCGCTGACGTTGTCTGCTGCTGCATCGCTGCTGCTCCATCGCTGCTGGTACCATAACTTAGCGACTGCATTATTGTAGCCACTTGAAATTGTAGCCACTCGAATGTTTTGGTGTTGCTGGTTGGCCGAGAGGGGTGAGGGCAATGGGCCCTAGTTTGCGGGTGGCCGAGAGGGGTGATGAGAGAGATGCGGTGTCCAGTATCGGGGTCGAGAGGGGGTGAAGGGAAGGGGGCGTTTGGCCGGTGTTAACTTATATTTATATACACATACTTTATTCATGCATTTACTTAAGCACAATTCTGTGTGTGTGTGTGTAAAACTAGTGTTGCTAAGCTATCAGCCCAAAACAAATGCAGCTAATACTCGATAATCAGTAGAGAGCCAAAGCCAGAGCCCGAGAGAGAGACGACAAAAAATTTAAATTCTTTATACCTATATACTATACATGCATTCATGCATTTTTTACTTTAATCACAATTCCGTAAAACTAGTCTCTAAGCATTCGCCCACAGGGAAAGTATATAATCGCATAATAAAAATTAATAATATACCAAAAAATGAAAATAATTATGGTTTTTATATTATTATTATTTGTACTTGGAAACGTCGTCGGAATAGCGCCAGTAAAAAGCGAATATGATATCAAAAAAATTCCCTACCAAACGGAAATTAAATACTCTAGTTTTGATCTCGTTGTAAACGAAACATTGACTGTCAAAGTAAATTTAATTTTTGAACTTAATGCCGCATTTGTGGAAGTGATTAGAGAGCGCAGCAACAAAAATCAACATGATAATAGATTTAAACGAGATTTGGTACTATTTGAGCAAATGCCTCATTCTTTCCCCACGATCGATGAGGTAGTTGAAAATTTCCGCCGAGAGTTAATTAGAAAAGAAGAGGATATTGGTGGAATAATTGATGCGCCCGCTGTGGTTTGTAGATATTTCAAATTAAGATACTTGAGAAGTATTGTCAATATTCGATGCAGTTATCATAGCGATTTCACAAATAAGACATTACGAATTTTTTGTCATGCTGTAAGCAATATCAATGAGCGATACCTGATAGAGAAAAATTATTTTTTTGAACGAGACTTTACCAACGATGAGGGAGATGATTATCATGATGAAGCCAACCCCGCCAGCCTTCAGTTAGAGAGACACATCGGAACGTATAACATCAATGATTATCAACAGGTTTTAATAACAACACAAAAAAAAAAATGACATTTGCAAAAAAAATTATTGATTTCATTCAAAATTATTTACACATTCTGTCGCCCGAGGATAAAGAAACTCTCCAAAGTATACATATGCGATTAGAACATATTAAAAATTTAAATATTACCTTTAATCAAATGGAAACGAATAAAGAGATGAATACAACTTATGCTGCTGATGATGTAGTAGATTGCGAAAAAGAACAACATTCCAAGTACATTTAACAAAAATTGGTTGATGAACATGACGCATTACAAATTATGACTTCCTATCAAATTTTGTAAGTATACTACTAATAAATATATATATCACTTATTTTATTTGTTTCATATATTTCAGATCGACATCATCATCATCGTCATCATCTAGTATATCCGAATAATAAGTGGGAGGCTTCCAGTGTTGTGTGTGTGTGTGTGTATTATAGAGCGAGAGATTGTAAAAAGGAAAACAAAGAAAATGGGGAAAATTAAGGCAAGATAGAATGTGATATATAGTATAGATTCAGCTATAAAATTGACTGTATGTTGGTCAGTAGATTTAGTATGTTGGCAAATATTCTCGAGTCCCTCTCTCTCCAGCATTTCCCACAAAACAAAAAAAAATTCATTTTCACGTATTCCTATTACTGTTAGTATGCGCAGTCGCTAAAATCACTTCAAATCAAACAACAGCAACAACAACAATAACAACACCACAACCCCCGACAACAACACAAACAACAACCAGAACCAAAGAACCAGCCTCATCATCAGCAGCAGCAGACAACACAGCAGCAGCAACACAAACAACAACCAGCATCAAAGAACCAGACTCATCAGCAGCAGCAGCAGCAGCAGACAACACAACAACAACAACAACACAAACAACAACCAGCACCAAAGAACCAGCCTCAGCAGCAGCAGACAACGGCGGCGTTTCAAAAACACCACTTGTACCAAAATATGTCTATCATATTAACATTACTATTATATTTTTTTATTGCTTTTGTTAATCTATCTTGCAATTGTAATATTTCAAATAATCTTTTCTTGTTATATAGACTGCATCAATGTTGCGATGGCTGAAGATACAGCATCAGCAGCAGCAGATCGAAATAATAATAATAATCACGAACTTAATAATGTTTATTGTCCTCAAAATATTAAAAAAAAAAAAAAAATGGAAATAAATTAAAATACTAATATTTCATATTGTGGTGAAATTAAAAAATCGTATTTAATATTGGGGTGAGCGGGAGGGAGAGCGAAAGCGGGAGGGGGTGAGGGTACTGAAAATTTTTGTATCACACACTTATTGCGCAGTTGTGAATTTAAATCACATTTTTTTCTCAAAGCATACTGTTATCACCCACTCAGCCAATAAATTTAAAACCCTTTATTTCTTCGTTAGGCCTAGTATTCAACCTAACAAAAAGTCGTCCAAAACTTCATATAAAAAAAACGTCACAAAATTTTTGGTTGCAAAATTTTTGTTGAAGTTTTTGGGCGGCAGTCTTCATGCCTCCCAAAAAAAATACTAAAATACCGCTCAAGAAATAATTCATTTTAGATATTTCTGGAGCTATTGAGCATTTTCGATAGACGACCGGGTAATGTCACTTTAAGTTAAATTCCAACAAAATGATTTCGCAACGACGGAAGCACACCAAGGGGTTCTCAAGTGATGAAAAGAATTTGCTAATTCATTGCGTTAAGAACCATGGCTCAATTTGGGACCTCACTAACCCGAAGCATAGCGACATTAACGCTGTCAGGGCGGATTGGGAATTCATTGCCGAAACTTTAGATAAAACTGGTACGTTATTATCAATAAGCACGGATAATTATCTAACATTATTTTTTTTAAAAAGTTATTGAATGCAAGGATGCGTGGACCTCTCTACGAGAGAGTTATAGGTACCATCGTAAGCAGGCTTCTCTACGATTCCAAAAAAGTGGTGCAGATGGCGGGGTCGCTTTGGAGTCCCAACCGAAAGTTCAGTGGGAGTTTGGCGACCGCATGTCCTTCTTGCCCGAGTTTTCCACAAAGAGAACGTAAGTCCTTTATCCTTTATATGAGTTACACAGAAGATATGAAGTTCCAATTTTTTAGAACATTCGACAAAAATTTCACCGAAGACGACGAGTCCATTGATTTTCTCGACGATGAAGTCTCAAGAAGTTCTGCATCAACGCCGAAAAGCAATTATGAATATGAAAGCAATATTTTAATATTATCGGACTTTTATAAACCCCGATCCATTCTTAGAAACAAAAAGCGAAATCGGGCAAGGGAAAACCGAAGACGAATGAAAACATGGCTCTAGTGGAAATGCTCGGCGGATACTTGAAGGAATCAAAGGAAACTATTGATACACAGATCAACCTACAAAATCAGAAGGTTCTTTCACCATTTGCATCCGCACTTGGCTACTGGGACAGACATGCCATATCAACAGGCGCAGCTAACCGTAATTAAGGTTAGCAGTTTGATTCACGAGGAATCCCTGAAAGCACTAAACAAGGAGTATATTGTTAAATAAAGAAAAATTAAAAAAAGACGCAAATTCGAAAAGTTTCTTTTTAATAACTAGGACTTATGACCAGCTTATTTATTTTGCCAACGACATGTACCTTAACATACTTCTTTACGCTATCTCTTACATATTTTGGATATTCCTGTACTCTGCCACGAAATTGAGTGAATTCAGCAGGCAAAGAGTGAAGAACTGTATTGATATGTTCAATAATATTATAGTCCAATGGACATCTTCTAAGGACATAATTGTGGAGTAAGCAACAGGCAGCGACAATATTTTTAGCTCTATCTGGATGGCACATGAGAGTTCTGTGCACGGCCATCCACTTATGGCTTAGTATGCCAAATGCACTTTCTACGACTCTTCGCGCTCGGCTAAGCCGATAATTGAAAACTAACTCAGCTTTAGTTAAGTTTCTCAAGCTATTCGGCTTCATAATTCGCTTAGACAATGGAAATGCATCATCTGCCACCAAGTAATATGGCACCATAACTTCATTTCGTGGCTTGTCATCTGGAAAGTCCAACTGGTCCAGAAGGATCGCTTTGCCAAGCTTACAATGAGAAAATGCGTTCATGTCTCCTTCACTTCCATACGCTCCAATATCCAAATAAGTGAATCTGTAATTAGCGTCACTAACAGCCAATATTACAATCGAGTGGAATCCCTTCAAGAAAAAAACAGTTAGTTAAATCCCAAAAAGATATTTTCAGGTAATTAAAACTACCTTATAGTTAAAGAATACGCTGCCACTTTGAGGTGGGGCCTTCATGGGAACATGTTTCCCGTCAATCGCTCCTACACAGTTAGGAAAATTCCACACATTTTCAAAATCATCGGCATTTTTCAGCATCGTTTCCTTGGTCCAGGGAGGCACTTCATTTTTAAGTTGCTTGCATATTTCAGTGCACACCAAATCAATTATCGGTCCTACACGTTGTTTGCTTATTCGATAAGATGAAGCAATATGACGTTTAATATCACCCGAAGCTAGATACCTAGGTTAAAAATTTCGTGAATAGTACTCTCGATTTGCAGAACAACTTACTCAAGTACTAAGGCCAATTTTTCGTGGGGGCGAATAGAGTCAGAACGAGAAAACATTTTTGGAACAAGAATTATCTTCAACTTTTCATACAATTCTTGGAAATGGACCATACTCATATGAAAGTTTTCAAAAAAAAGCGACGGATTTTGTGTTAGGTTTTCCAACTGTGAAAGAAGATATTTATAATGTAGTCTATTCTTGTTGTACATCTTACATCAGTTAAAAATCGTCCTTTCTTAAGACGTTCATCCAAATACGGATTAACCCAACAAGATCTTGGTCGCTTCTTTTTGTCTTCGTCCTTGATAACTAATGCTGTAACAACAGTAGCTATTACAGCATTCGTTTCTATTCTTTTTAGAAGTGCAGTATCCATTTTATTTGTTGTTTACAATTTATGGATTTTATTCAAGCCAGTGTGAACGTATATATAAAAGTGGATATTACCACATTAATCCACACTGGACCCTTAAGGAATAATATCTTGAAATTAGTATTTTTTTGGTCCAGTTTTTGTTAGGTTGAATACTAGGCCTTATCACAAAAAAAAAATCATCAAACCACCTACTCAAATAAAATGAATAATTTTTTTTTGGTATTACACATCCGGTGTTCAAAGGCATATCAATCAAAAATATAAAAAAAATATATACTTTGTATTGCAAGTGATTGTGTTTTTTTTTTTTTTTTTTTTTTTATTCCTTTGTAACTTTATTTCTACAACTTATAAATATACATTTAGAAAATAAATGGACGTAAACTGCAGATGTTCTGCGGTACGACCGCAAAGCAATGCTTCGCACAACGGCGGCAGCTTACGTGTCCAGGCCTCTCCTCTCTCTCTCAGCTATCCTGAGTTTTCGCATTACAGACGCGGCGAATTTGGTCGTCGCGTCCCACTCCATTTGGCCTCTTAGCATGGTTTGGCACTAGCGTGCTGGGGCTATTGCTGACACCGGTCGCTATTTCCAGGGCGGTCCTGTCCTCTACGAACCGCACGCACTCGAATAGGACGTGGCGTGCGTTCTCCTCGATTCCAGAGCCGCAGGATGGGCATCCGTCACTCGTGTCGTGTCCGTACTTTTTCAGGTACGACCGGAAGCATCCGTGCCCACTCAGGATCTGGGTCAGGTAGAAGTCCACCTGCCCGTGCCTCCTTTGCAGCCACGGACTCAAGACGGGAATGAGATCGTGGGTCCAGCGTCCAGAGGTTGCGGAATCCCACCTCTCCTGCCACCGAGAGATGGATCTCTCTCTCGCGGGCCGTCTTGCCTCGCGCCTAGTTTGGTCGTCCGTGGTCGTGACCGTTTCCTCCACTTCTACTGCCTCTCTTACCAGTTCTTGCACCGGAACTAGACCAGCTATGACCAGCGCCGCTTCCTCGGAGATTGTCCGGAAGGCACAGGGTATCCTTGTTGCACATAGTCTGTGCGTGCGAGCCACGCCACTCATGTACGAGGGCGTCGTGGCGGCTTTTAGCCCATACCGGGGCGGCATAAAGTATTTGGGACGTGACGACGCTCGCTATGAGTTTCCTCCGTTCCTGCTTTGGGCCCCTTGTGTTCAGGAGAATCCGCGCGAGCGATCTGGCGGTCGCTGCGGCCTTCTTGTTGGCGTACTCTAGGTGCTCTTTGTAGGACAGCCTGGTGTCTATCATGACGCCTAGGTATTTTACGGCTCTTTGGGAGACTATGTCAACCCCTCCGACCGTCAGCTTGGCCGTCTCGACGAGTTGCCGGCTGCTTATAAGAACGGCCTCTGTTTTATGTGCCGCGAGTTGGAGCCCGGCAAGTGACAGCCATGACTCCACCTTCCTCACCGCAGTATTGGCCATGTCCTCCACTTCGGCTATCGTCTTGGCCACGATCGTGATGACGACGTCGTCCGCGAAGCCAGTCACGTGGACGTTTGCAGGCATGGGAAGCCTCAGCACTCCGTCGTACATAGTGTTCCACAACAGGGGGCCCAGGACCGATCCTTGTGGAGCCCCAGCAGTAACGAAGTACTCTTTCGGGCCGTCGCTCGTAACGAAAAGCAGCACCCTTTCGCCGAGGTAGCTGTCGACAATCCTGGTGAGGTACTCCGGGATCCGTAGCCGCCTTAGTGCCTGCATGATCCTCGTCCAGTTCGCCGTGTTGAACGCGTTTTTGGTGTCGAGCGTGACCAGAAGGCAGTACTTCTTCGTGCCGCCTTTCCAACGCTTCCCGCGTATGGCTTCCGCAGCTGTCCCGGTGACCATTCGGATCGCGTCCAGCGTGGACTTTCCTTTCCGGAAACCAAACTGGGTGGGGGATAGGCCACCAGCCGCATCTACGGCCAGGTTTAGCCGTTTCGAGATGAGGTTCTCGAACACTTTGCCAACAGTGTCAAGCAGACAAATTGGCCTGTAGGAGGAAGCTTCACCAGGCGGCTTCCCAGGTTTGTTGAGTAGAAGCAGCTTCTGTACTTTCCATCTCCGGGGAAATGTTCCCTCGCGCAGGCAGGCGTTGTAGAGGTCCGCGAAAGTGCCCGGCCGAAGCCCAAGCGCCAGCTTCATTGCTCTGTTGGGCACTGCGTCGGGACCTGGGGCTTTGTTGTTCTGCAGGCTGCGTCCTGCTTCAGCAAGGCGCCGTTTCGTGCTGCATGCTTTCCTTGGCGCTACCCGAAGGAAACAGTGTGCGAACTAGCTAAGTGTTTCAGGGTCCGTTGGAGAGCGGTTGCCTGCGCTTACTCGCTTTACCACGAGTCTGTAGGCCCCACCCCACGGATCCTGTTCGGCTGCGTCGCACAGCTTCAGGAAACATTCCCGTTTGCTGTCCAGGATGGCGTGCTTCAGGGTCCTCCTGGCTTGCTTGAAGGCGGCGTGTGCGGCCTCGGCCCTGTCGGTCCTTCTTGACCGTTAAAGAGCTCTTCTGGCTCTGAGGCAGGTCTTTCTGAGGGTCGCTATCTCCGAGTTCCACCAAGGTACCGGCTCGTGGTCTCTACTGTATTGTTTGCGCATCAGCATCCCTGTCCTGCACGCATCCTCCAAGCTGGCTGCTATCGCGTCCGCGTTGGTGTTTGCGTCTGCTTCCGTGGAGCAGTGCAAGTCGGCGAGGCACCTGCTCATCACCTCGGCGTTTAGCGTCTCCTGGCGGTAGCCCTTGACTGCTCTGTTGCGGGTTCCTGGTCCTGGCCGTGTGCCCACTGTGCCCAGGATTGCCTCGTGGTCGCTGGCCGTGAAGAAGTCGCCGATTCTCCAGTGAGAGCGCCGGACTAACGCGGAGCTCACAAATGTGAGGTCTATGTTAGACCCAGCTCCAGCCCGATTGAAAGTCTCCTGCGTCTCTTCGTTTAGCAGCGTAACGTCTAGCGTTGCATAGGCATTGAGTAGGGTTTGCCCCCTTATGTTGCTGCTGGGGCACCCCCATTCTTCGGCCCACGCGTTGAAGGCGCCTGCGATGATAGCGGGGTAACGGCCCCTTGCGTCGAAGTCGATCGTGTCCAAAGCATGGCTAAAGTCCGTCATGGAGAGGCTAGGTGCTAGATAGCAGCTGTAGACCTACATTTCGCCTATACGAGCTCGGACGAAACCCGGGCCCTTGTGCACGTCCAGAAAATATTTGCCGTTTCTTTTGCACAGCCATATCGCGGCCTTGCCCGATGTGTCCGTTATCCATTCGCCGTCGTCTTTGACTTTGTAGGGTTCACTGATAACAGCCAGGTCCGCCTTACATTCCCTCACTGACTGCAGGAGTAAGTCCTGCGCAGCCCGGCAGTGATTCAGGTTTATCTGGATCACTTCCATTCGCGGGGTTTGGCTACGGCTCTTTTTGCGGCGTGAGGACACCGCCTGCTTCCTGCTTGGTGGTTCCTCGACTTCGGTCCTTCGTCGGTGCATATAAAGCATACGCTCTCGTTGGAACATTGTGCGATTTTGTGCCCCGTCTTGCCGCACTTAATGCAGCACCCACTTCTGTCCATTTTGCTATGGCACTTTATAGCAATGTGCCCAATCTCTAGGCACTTGTAGCACCTGGGCTGCGAGTCCCTCTCCTTCACCTTGCAGATAGACCATCCTAACTTGATTTTACCCTTGCAGAGAACCGCTTCTGCGTCTCTGCTGGGCAGTCCAACTACTGCCGTCTGGGTGTCTCTGTGTGACGGACGTAGACTCCTCAATTTGACCGATTCGGCGTTCACGGCGAATTGGTCCACCAGGGCTTTGGTGACATCTTCGGCCTCAACTAGCGGGTCAAGGTCGCTAATCACCACCGTCCTTGTCCTCGCGCTTTCGGATAGCGCTCGCACCGCAGTCGCTTCTCCTAGAACCGCCTCAAGGCTTTTTTTTATTGCCTCCGTGCTGGTGTCCTCGCTTCTGTTGAGCTCCAGAAGAAGGTTCCCGATCGCTGTGCGCCTGACCTTGTTTACACGGGTGCTGAGGCTTTGCAGCTTGCCGTCGACCCTACGGGTTACCATCGCTAGGACTTCGCTATAGGTCTTGCCATTTGCCTCCACTATAAGGGCGTCCGGGCGGTGAGGCTTTCGCGCCCGCTTTTTTGGAGCAGCCTTTCTCCAGGCGGTGGTCGCGTCCTTACCATCGTCCTTTCCAGCGCTGCCTCCCGCGGCTGTTTTTTCTCGGGACCTCGGTTTTTGGCATGCTCCTCATGTGGTTTTCTCCTCTTTTCCCGCTGGGATCCCGCTGGCGCTCTTCGCGCAGACGATTGCGCTGGTGGAGTCGGGGGCTCTCCCCCGTTTAGCACCGTGACGGGTTGGCTTAGCCTTCGCCACGGGTCTGTTTGCGCCGCGCTGGTGACCATGGTGCCTTGTGTCGCGTTTCGCCAGAACTCCGTTTGAGCGGCGTTGTCCTTTTAAAGACAAACCGGAGTCTGTTGCTCCTTGCTCTCGCTGTTACGGAGAGGGCCTTTGCATTTGTTGCACTCCGTGGGCTCTTTTTGCTGGTGGGAGTCTCCAACTCGGTTGAAGGAGATCACTGCACCTTCTTGGAGGGACATCATCCTCGAGAACATCGCTTTCATGGTCACATTGATGTGACGCACCTGCATTACGCTCGTGAGGTGGAGGACTTCGTCGAGAAGCGCTCCAATCTCCGCGAGCTGTTCTGGTCCAGTGAGCTCCTGGTCCTCTTTGGGCCTCTTAGCAGAGGCAGTTCTTTGCCCACTGGTTGGGCTGCCTGGGTCTCTTTGGCGCTTGGCCGCGTCCTGTAACTTATCATCTTCCCGCGTGGACGGCTGGCCCGCGGGCTTTTCCAGGACTGGTGACCTAAGAAACTTCGAGCTGCTCTTGAACGCTCCGGCTGCTTCCGTACCTTTGTTTTCGTTCCTCCTGCTTAAACTTGGTGCATTCACTGTCGAGACGGCCAAGTTCGCCACCGTCTCGCCAGGTTTGTTGTTGGGAATGGGACTTAGGGCCTCCAGAATCCGTGCCCTGGCCGTGGGGGTTCCCACGGGTGGATTTCCACTTGTGTGGTTGCCACCTGGAGTAGTATCGTTTTTTGTCGACATTCCTTTCATTTGTTGCATTTTATACCTACTGCCAGGTTATTTGCATTTTAAACCTACTGCCAGGTTGTTTGCATTTTATACCTGCTGCCAGGTGATGTGACTGCCGGCCAATATGGCACAGACGCAGACCACGCAGCCGCCCAGTATGGGTCAGACGCTACGTGGGTTTTTGGCGATAAGATCGGTGTGCGCGGGTCGAGGTTTCCACCGGTGGCCGCGGATTTCCCCACGACTTTCCGGTGGAGGTTATACCGCCTCTACTCGGTCGCCAGAGCCCCGTTTCATGGTGTACCGCGTTAGCGGGGGGGTTGGCAATCAGTCTGCTCCTTGACCTTTGGCACCAGGAAGACCTCTGCCGTGCAGAACTGGTGTCCCTCGTTCGGTCCCGGACTCCTTGCCAAGGAGTTCGATCAGCAGCCCTTAGATGTATGCTACTGCTGAGCGCCGATCGACAAGTGCAACCCGTAGCGGGTAGCAGTCGTCAGCTAGCAGCAACGCTCAAATGTACGCAGTACATTCCTACGCTGGGTGCCGCACCAACACGACATCTACATGTAGGGTCTCGGTCTATCATGGCAGGGAGCTTTTTCCAGCTTGCCCTACGATGAGCTGGTTCTGCTGACGTTGTGTGTGATTGTGTGTTTTTTTTTTTTTTTTTTTTTTTTTTGTGTTAGTGGTGGTTTAAAGCATCGAAAGCCAACTCGGAGCTGAACTAGCTTGCCGAAGTCTGGGACTCTAACCCAGTAAAAACTCCACCCCCTCCCCGCTTCACCGGCGGTACTGCCGTTAGGTATTACTTCGCCGGGGGGGGGGGGAATGCCCTTAGGGCTTTCTAGGATTCTATCCTATTGGAATTTCGCAGTCTTTCTGCGATGCGCAGTTTTTTGAGTACTATTGTGGCCATGTTGCATACCGCAGACCAATTTACTTCTGATTCAAGCATAATGTCAACCAGGTTACAAGCGGCTGGCGTCCTCCCAACCCTTATGCTCAGATCTCTTCTTTCATTTTCGAATCTCGGACAGACAAAAAACACGTGTTCTGCGTCTTCATTATCCGACTCGCAGAGTGGGCAGTGCGGATAACGTTCATGCTTAAACCTATTCAGATAGTATTTAAAGCATCCATGTCCCGTCAACAGTTGCGTTAAGTAGTAGTCCACATGTCCATGCTTCCGTCCCAGCCATCTCTGCAGTTCTGGGATAAGCTTATACGTCCATCGTCCTTTGCTACTATTTACCCACCTCTCTTGCCACTTAGCAATGGTGAGTTCTCTGCACCTTTTCCGTACGGATTCTGCAGTTGCGACCCCTGTGCTGCCTGCGCGGATGTTAGCTGATTCCACTGCCAGCAGATCAATCGGTATGCCTCCCGATATTACCTGCGCCGCGTCATGCGATACCGTGCGGAACGCACAGCATACCCGTAGTGCACACAATCTCTGCACGGAGTCGCCGTCTTGCATATAACTTCCATTTTTTGTGGCTCGAGCCCATATGGGAGCAGCGTACATCAGCGTCGATGTGACAGCACTAACCAGTAATCTACGTCCTGGTTGCCTTGGTCCCCGAGTGTACGCCATAATTCGCGAGATCGCGGCCGCGGTCCTACTTGCCTTGCCACTAGCGTACGCTAGATGTTCTTTGAAAGAAAGCCGGTGGTCGATCATGACGCCCAAGTATTTTAGGCTTGGACGCGATGTAATTGTGGCTTCTCCAATTTTGATAGTAGCTGCCTCCACTTTCTGCCTGCTACTTATCAGGACTGCTTCAGTCTTGTGCGCTGCCAAGGCGAGTCCCTTGGAGTCGAGCCATGCGCTTGCTCGTTTCCCCGCTTCGTTGCAGATTCCTTCCGCATCTGGGAGTTTCTTTGCCGTAACCTGAAACGCTTGTCTAAAATGCTAGATGGTTTGGTAGCTCCATCTGTGGGTCCGATAAAACCCAGCGGTGGCGCCACCTGTGACAGGCCTAGAAAGGGTTTATAGGTAGCTGGTGGGTCTAGGAGAATAACAGCGGCAAATGTCAAGCGGCCCTAGAAATTCACCATGCCCCACGATCGAGGTTACCGGCGGGTCGGCAGCGGCGGATGCTTTCTTTTCCTTTTCGGCAGCGGCAGCGTATAGACGCAGTCAACTCAAGTCAGTTCGCGAGTGACCCAAAAGGGAAATTTTTTACTTGTTCAATTTTCGGTTGGATCGTGCCTAGACTGGTGAGTTTTGATAGAAAAGGGAATGTTTAGAAAATTGAGTTCAGCCGGGGAAATTATTGTAGGCGGTCGGCGGAAGGCGATTCGGAAAGTCCCCGAGAAGGCGCTGGGGAAGGAAAGGAAAAGAAACGGATGTGGATCATGGTGCCAAACGAAAGCGAGAAATTCGGCGGCCAAGCGGAAAAGGCGGCGGCAGCAGCATTGGAAATCAAGCATTAATTTTATATATACATTTTCGACCTAACCTGACCCAAATTATACCAGCTGCGTCTGACCCCATAACCCTAGGCGGTACCGGCCGTGTGTTTGAGCAAGAAAAAGGAGAAGAGAGTTCTAATTTAGATATCCACGGTTTTAGAAGTTACAAAATCCCGACCTACGACAGCAAAGTTTAAATTGAGCCGTAAAAGCAGCCGCTATCGTTTGCGTGGGTAAAGAGAGGCGGGGCTTCGCAAAAGCAGGAGCTTTCAGTCTCCTACACGGATCGGATCACGCCAGTAGCCTTCGTTGCGCTCCGTCGCGAAAAGAAGAATTTAGAGAAAAAGATCAATTTACGCGAAAGTAAACGTTTTTTTTGCACCCGCCGCACGCGTCGGTGAAAGCCTGCAGTTGCTGCCCGCGAGTTAGTTGGCGGCTAGAACATAGTTTAAGCAAATTTAAGTGTAAGCATGGTTTTTTTTTTGTGTTGTTGCTTGTGAATATGTGGGTGTAATAGTGCCTTAGGCAGCTAGCTAAGAAAAAAAAAAGAAGAAAAAGCAAGCATGCGTTGAAGCCGCGATCGAAATTTCAGCCAGCCCCGAAAGTAATTTTTTTACATTTTTTTTGCTGTGTCGGTTTGAGTGTCGCCCTTTCCCCTCTTCTTTTTATTGCATTTTCTTTCCCCCTTCAGAGCTCTCAGCATCATCCCGAAGAAAGCGCTTTCGTCGATGGATTTGAAACAGTGGTGAGTCCAAATTTTCATACATTCATTACATAAAAGAAAGGGAGTAGGAAGGAAATGTAATAAATTGGAGGGTGAGACTTAAGAAGGAAAGATCAGAAGGGATGGCCGAATGAGCAAGAAGCAGAGAAAAAAATTTACGACAACATCTGAGCGAACCGGGAAAACATGAGCGGAAGAAAGCTCGATCGCGTGGATTCCAAGCTCTTCGTTCGCTTTGAGTTTTGTTTAATTTGCCAGTCGACAAAATTTGTCTGACTAATTTTACTTAAAATTTGAATTTGAAATGTCCATGAAGAAACCCCAATATTAGCAAGCACGACAAGAAAATCATACCATTAATAATTTAGGCAAAGCCCACCAAGGGGACTTGCGTAATCGCTCATCAGTTTTAGTCCCAAAAGTCTTTAATCTTGTAATTTTTAAATTGTCGTCTATTCGCATGAGATTTTTTATCGTCTATCTTAGAATAAGTTATGTTTGTATTTTGCTATAATTAAAATGTTTATAATGTGCTAAAAGTTATTAGTGTTGGCCGCGGCTGGCGTTGACCTGCAATGAATGAGTGCACTTGAAAAGAAAAAGGGGTCGCTCAGGCTGTTAAGCGATGAGGGCAAGAGCGACCATTGGTAGGGTGGGCATGACCAAGACCTCCAGAACATCGTGGGAGGCGAGAGGGGCAGATTAGTCGGAAAGGGAGTATATAAGAAAGGTCCAGCAACATGATGTGTGTGATATTCTCCATAACGGTTAGATTGGTGAGGCACGCGAATATCGGAATTTTATTAGGAATAGGCATTCCGAGATGTCGGCAAGACCATCACACCCATAGCCGAAGAGCCAGAGCCGGAGAATAACTTATCGCGTGCGCTGGCATCTCGAGGTAACATCTGGCCTAGAGTTTTTATAAGTGTAGCGGTTCGTTACAGTTATAATTAATAAAAGAATAATTAATAAAATTATGATTGGCGCCCAACGTGTGGGGCCACATTTTTAATGTGACTTACACACACACATACATTCGTTTTGCTGCGAGTACTAAGGACCAAGGGGTGGGCTGGTATATAGGTGTGTTTACATATATGTACTTAGCTAAGGTTGCTCCAGTCGTTAGGATATCATTTTCGACTTTAAAGGTGTTCGGAAGCATAGGAAAACGGATGATCATCATCAAGCCGACCACTGCCGACAGTTTTTTTTAGCCGAAGCAAACCTATTTGTGTATACTCTACACGTCGCAGCTCGAGGCGGTGCAAGTCAGACGCATAGGACATGCAAGTGGACTTGCTTACGAAAAGCGGGACACTTGACCACGGATGACAGGCATCACCAAAGGCTCGCGAAGAAAAATCCCACAAGTTGCACATATCCATTTGTCAAATATTCGCATAGGAATTACTGAGTAAAAATGTTTTTAAATAAACCTCAGGCCACCGATAGAGACAAGAGGCATATGCCCGACATTTATCTCAGAGTGCAATAATCTGTCGCTTGGATAACAGAGAGCGAAAAGCTTCGCGTTACAATCTGACCACGGCGGACATTGTTTGTTTTTGTTGTCGCTGATAGGCGAGACAAAGCTCTGTGTTTTTATTATCCCTTTTTGTGCTGATCGAAACCTTTTGGTTGTATAAAAGTGCATTATTATTGCAAGCAATTAGCTAAGCTTGCTGGCCAGACTGTTGATATTGAGATTTTGTTGAGTTATTTGAATTGATTTTATCTATTTATTTTTGTATACAATTTATAATTCTTATATTATTAATTATAATTTATCTAATTTACTAGTTATAATTCATCTAATTTATTAAACATTTGGAGCCCCATTTTAAAATTCAAGCGGTCCGTTAATTCGAGCTTGTGGGGATCAAAGAGCCCTCCGCGATCTGGTAGATGGAACGTGAATAAGTTTTTAAACAATTACCTTAATTTGATTTATTTTTGATTGTATTCATACGAAATCGGGTGTGAAACTCTTTTATATATTTTTTTTTGCGGGTTTCTGGTTGTCTGTTGTTATTCGTAGGCTGGATATATTCGAGTTGTTCAAACGAAAATTAGTTATTATTTTCCTACGCAGCAATGGAGTCTGAGGCTTCAGGATCGCCCAAATGCGCGCTTTGCGACAGGCCGTTGTCAGCAGACCAAGTGGGACGGCCAAAATGCGCCCACGAATTCCACAAAGATTGTATTGACAATCTCATCAAGGCCAAGGGCAGTTGCCCTGGTTGCAAGCCCAAGGGAGAAGGTGTCAAGCCGAAAGCTCCAGCCAGTTCTAATGGGAAACAGCCAACTAGTGGCACTGAAGCTGAGGTGATCGCCAACATCGTTGCGCAGCAATTAAAGGCAATGCAGAATGACCTATTAACTCAGCTAACCGAACGGATGGGGGCAATGATCCAAACAAATGTAGCTGCGCAGATGCAAGAGCCACTCAGGCCAGCCGAATCCAGCCATAATTTTAGAGTTTCGTCAGAGATAGGAGATATTGATATTCCAGACCGGCCCATCTCAGCCTTTTCAAGCTCTGATTTGGGGAGTCGTCCTGACAAGGTCGGCCAAATTATAAGCAGTTGGAAGTTGCGTTTTAATGGTGATCAGGACGGGTTAAGTGTAGATAAATTCTTATATCGTGTGGAGGCGCTAACACGCCAAACTCTTAACTCGCGATTTGACTTGCTCTGTGGGAATGCCAGTGTTCTCTTTGAGGGATAAGCTCGCGAATATTATTGGCGATTCCACAAGGTCTCAGACAGCTCTAGGTGGGATTTGCTGACGGAAGCTTTACGCAAGCAGTTCCGAGATACGCGCACAGATGTGGATCTTAGGGAAACGATTCGAGACCGGAAGCAGAAAGAAAAAGAAAGCTTTGACGCTTTCTACGACGCCATTGTGCAGATCACCGACTGTCTGGAAGTACCGATGGCAGAAAAGGACCTGATTGAAACTCTTCGACGGAATTTGCGACCGGAAATAAGGCATGAGTTGCTGAATGTTACCATCGATTCTGTTCAAAAGCTTCGCGATATTTGCCGTCGCAGGGAAGGTTTCCTTGAAGACGTGAAGCGTACCTACGGTTATCAGAAGCCAGTTCCCTTTCGGAAACAGGTGTCGGAGTTTGTGCAGGGGTATCTATCAGATGAAGCTTCGGAGTTTTCGGATCCTGACCAGGTAGTAGAGGTGGATGCTATAGGTCTCGTGTACTGGAATTGCAGGCAAGAGGGACACCGCTATCATGATTGTAAGGAGAGGCGGAAAATATTCTGTTATGGATGCGGTATTCCAAACACCTACAAACATACCTGTCCGAAGTGTCAAAAAAACGCGGAGCTGAACTCACGTTCTCGACAACAGCCGTGTGTTCTTCGCAACAAACCAGCGAATTCCGTTGTCAATCAGCATTAAACGATTGTGGACCAGGGGTTGAGGGAAAGCCACCAGTTTTCTGGCCGCAACTCATAAGAAACACAGAATTTTCAAATACTAAAATTAGACCTTATAAGAAACCTTCTCGAAATGCAAAAAGGATCAAAGGGTATTGGCAGTCAGCGAAGGACATATACGCAATCCGCTATAAGAGCTTGGACAGACGGCCCTATGCAGAGGTTCGTTTGCTTGACAGAGTTGTAATAGGACTGTTAGATAAGGGGGCATCCATAAGCGCTATAGGCGGAAAGTTGGCCGAGCAAATAATTAAAGGTCGAGTTCCGTTCAAGAGGGGTGCAAGTACAGTGAACACAGCTGATGGGCAAAGGCAAAATGTGATAGGACGTTTAAAGACACCAGTACAGTACGAAGGAAAAACAGAGGATTTCGAGATGTATATAATTCCCTCGCTCAGTCAAGACCTCTATTTGGGCATTGATTTTTGGTCCTCTTTTGAGCTATTGCCACCGGCTATGCGGGTTGAGGAATTGACTTGTGATTCTCACATTCTAATTGATGGTCAAAGAATACAATTGCAAGCCGTGATTGACAAGTTCCCTTCCTTTGCAGTCTCTGGTCTAGGAAAAACAAGTCTTTTGTCGCATTCTATTGATGTGGGAGAGGCGAAACCCGTAAAGCAGAGACATTTTCCGGTTTCACCGGCGGTCGAGAAATTGTTATATGAAGAGGTAGACCGTATGCTCAAACTTGGGGTAATTGAGGAGTCCGATAGTCCATGGTCTTCACCGGTCGTGCTGGTGCAGAAGCCAGGAAAGGTGCGTCTTTGTCTGGATAGCCGAAAAGTCAATGCAGTAACCAGAAAGGATGCATATCCTTTGCCGCAAATAGACGGAATTCTCAGTCGGCTACCCAAGGCGAACATGATTTCTAGCCTCGACCTTAAAGATGCCTATTGGCAAATCCCCTTAGAGCCTCAGTCACGCGACAAAACGGCATTCACCATACCTGGTAAACCGTTATATCAGTATAAAGTGATGCCATTTGGGCTCACGAATGCTTCGCAAACGATGACTAGGCTGATGGATAAGGTAATACCGGCTGAACTTAGGAACGAGGTCTTTGTTTATTTGGACGATTTGCTTATCGTCTCAGATAGTTTCAACAGTCACCTGAAGGTTTTGAGTTCGGTGGCAAGTTGCATTCGAGCAGCAGGTTTGACATTGAACGTAGAAAAGAGCAATTTTTGCATGAAAAGTGTCAAATATTTAGGCCATATAGTAGGGGAAGGCGTAGTGCGTACCGACCCTGATAAAATTTCGGCCATGACGAATTTTCCAGTGCCAAAGACTTTGAAAGCTTTGAGGAGATTCCTTGGCATGGTCGGTTGGTACCGAAAATTTATAAGTAACTTCGCTGCAGTGTCAGCTCCCTTAACCGATCTACTAAAACCTAGACAAAAGTTTGTGATGAGCGTAGAGGGTGAGCGAGCATTTAATAACTTAAAAGAAATGCTTTGCTCTGCACCCGTTCTGCGTAGCCCAGATTTTAGCAAGCCCTTTTATATCCATTGTGATGCTAGCAATACCGGAGTAGGGGGTGTTCTAGTTCAAAAGTCTGAGAGTGGCGAAGAGTGTCCAATTGCCTTTGTATAAAAAAAACTCAATAAGGCACAAAGAAACTATTCGGTCACGGAGCAAGAGTGTTTAGCGGCTATTATTTATTATTTGCATCAAGAGGTTTCGTGCCTATGTTGAGGGCCACGAATTCACGGTGATTACCGATCACGCGTCGCTTAAATGGTTGATGACACAGACAGATTTGCATTCTAGACTCGCGAGGTGGGCATTGAAACTTCAAAGTTTCAATTTTAAAATAGAGCATCGCAGTGGCAAGCTCAATGTTGTTCCTGATGCCTTATCGAGGGTCAACGAAGAAGAAGTCGCTACATTAGAGGCCAGCCATGGGTTGCTTGTAGACTTAGAATCTTCCCAGTTCAAAGATCCGGACTACATAGAGCTGATCGAAAAGGTTAAAGCTAATGCCAGTAGTTTTCCTGATTTAAAATCAGCCGATGGTTTTGTGTTCCGGAGAACTGAACATACATCTGGAGAGCCGATCCACGACAATTTTTGTTGGAAGTTATGGGTTCCCTCGGGTTTATGGGTTTTTGCGGGTTTCTGGTTGTCTGTTGTTATTCGTAGGCTGGATATATTCGAGTTGTTCAAACGAAAATTAGTTATTATTTTCCTACGCAGCAATGGAGTCTGAGGCTTCAGGATCGCCCAAATGCGCGCTTTGCGACAGGCCGTTGTCAGCAGACCAAGTGGGACGGGCAAAATGCGGCCACGAATTCCACAAAGATTGTATTGACAATCTCATCAAGGCCAAGGGCAGTTGCCCTGGTTGCAAGCCCAAGGGAGAAGGTGTCAAGCCAAAAGCTCCAGCCAGTTCTAATGGGAAACAGCCAACTAGTGGCACTGAAGCTGAGGTGATCGCCAACATCGTTGCGCAGCAATTAAAGGCAATGCAGAATGACCTATTAACTCAGCTAACCGAACGGATGGGGGCAATGATCCAAACAAATGTAGCTGCGCAGATGCAAGAGCCACTCAGGCCAGCCGAATCCAGCCATAATTTTAGAGTTTCGTCAGAGGTAGGAGATATTGATATTCCAGACCGGCCCATCTCAGCCTTTTCAAGCTCTGATTTGGGGAGTCGTCCTGACAAGGTCGGCCAAATTATAAGCAGTTGGAAGTTGCGTTTTAATGGTGATCAGGACGGGTTAAGTGTAGATAAATTCTTATATCGTGTGGAGGCGCTAACACGCCAAACTCTTAACTCGCGATTTGACTTGCTCTGTGGGAATGCCAGTGTTCTCTTTGAGGGATAAGCTCGCGAATATTATTGGCGATTCCACAAGGTCTCAGACAGCTCTAGGTGGGATTTGCTGACGGAAGCTTTACGCAAGCAGTTCCGAGATACGCGCACAGATGTGGATCTTAGGGAAACGATTCGAGACCGGAAGCAGAAAGAAAAAGAAAGCTTTGACGCTTTCTACGACGCCATTGTGCAGATCACCGACTGTCTGGAAGTACCGATGGCAGAAAAGGACCTGATTGAAACTCTTCGACGGAATTTGCGACCGGAAATAAGGCATGAGTTGCTGAATGTTACCATCGATTCTGTTCAAAAGCTTCGCGATATTTGCCGTCGCAGGGAAGGTTTCCTTGAAGACGTGAAGCGTACCTACGGTTATCAGAAGCCAGTTCCCTTTCGGAAACAGGTGTCGGAGTTGGTGCAGGGGTATCTATCAGATGAAGCTTCGGAGTTTTCGGATCCTGACCAGGTAGTAGAGGTGGATGCTATAGGTCTCGTGTGCTGGAATTGCAGGCAAGAGGGACACCGCTATCATGATTGTAAGGAGAGGCGGAAAATATTCTGCTATGGATGCGGTATTCCAAACACCTACAAACATACCTGTCCGAAGTGTCAAAAAAACGCGGAGCTGAACTCACGTCCTCGACAACAGCCGTGTGTTCTTCGCAACAAACCAGCGAATTCCGTTGTCAATCAGCATTAAACGATTGTGGACCATGGGTTGAGGGAAAGCCACCAGTTTTCTGGCCGCAACTCATAAGGAACACAGAATTTCCAAATACTAAAATTAGACCTTATAAGAAACCTTCTCGAAATGCAAAAACGATCAAAGGGTATTGGCAGTCAGCGAAGGACATATACGCAATCCGCTATAAGAGCTTGGACAGACGGCCCTATGCAGAGGTTCGTTTGCTTGACAGAGTTGTAATAGGACTGTTAGATACGGGGGCATCCATAAGCGCTATAGGCGGAAAGTTGGCCGAGCAAATAATTAAAGGTCGAGTTCCGTTCAAGAGGGGTGCAAGTACAGTGAACACAGCTGATGGGCAAAGGCAAAATGTGATAGGAGGTTTAAAGACACCAGTACAGTACGAAGGAAAAACAGAGGATTTCGAGATGTATATAATTCCCTCGCTCAGTCAAGACCTCTATTTGGGCATTGATTTTTGGTCCTCTTTTGAGCTATTGCCACCGGCTATGCGGGTTGAGGAATTGACTTATGATTCTCACATTCTAACTGATGGTCAAAGAATACAATTGCAAGCCGTGATTGACAAGTTCCCTTCCTTTGCAGTCTCTGGTCTAGGAAAAACAAGTCTTTTGTCGCATTCTATTGATGTGGGAGAGGCGAAACCCGTAAAGCAGAGACATTTTCCGGTTTCACCGGCGGTCGAGAAATTGTTATATGAAGAGGTAGACCGTATGCTCAAACTTGGGGTAATTGAGGAGTCCGATAGTCCATGGTCTTCACCGGTCGTGCTGGTGCAGAAGCCAGGAAAGGTGCGTCTTTGTCTGGATAGCCGAAAAGTCAATGCAGTAATCAGAAAGGATGCATATCCTTTGCCGCAAATAGACGGAATTCTCAGTCGGCTACCCAAGGCGAACATGATTTCTAGCCTCGACCTTAAAGATGCCTATTGGCAAATCCCCTTAGAGCCTCAGTCACGCGACAAAACGGCATTCACCATACCTGGTAAACCGTTATATCAGTATAAAGTGATGCCATTTGGGCTCACGAATGCTTCGCAAACGATGACTAGGCTGATGGATAAGGTAATACCGGCTGAACTTAGGAACGAGGTCTTTGTTTATTTGGACGATTTGCTTATCGTCTCAGATAGTTTCAACAGTCACCTGAAGGTTTTGAGTTCGGTGGCAAGTTGCATTCGAGCAGCAGGTTTGACATTGAACGTAGAAAAGAGCAATTTTTGCATGAAAAGTGTCAAATATTTAGGCCATATAGTAGGGGAAGGCGTAGTGCGTACCGACCCTGATAAAATTTCGGCCATGACGAATTTTCCAGTGCCAAAGACTTTGAAAGCTTTGAGGAGATTCCTTGGCATGGTCGGTTGGTACCGAAAATTTATAAGTAACTTCGCTGCAGTGTCAGCTCCCTTAACCGATCTACTAAAACCTAGACAAAAGTTTGTGATGAGCGTAGAGGGTGAGCGAGCATTTAATAAGTTAAAAGAAATGCTTTGCTCTGCACCCGTTCCGCGTAGCCCAGATTTTAGCAAGCCCTTTTATATCCATTGTGATGCTAGCAATACCGGAGTAGGGGGTGTTCTAGTTCAAAAGTCTGAGAGTGGCGAAGAGTGTCCAATTGCCTTTGTATCAAAAAAGCTCAATAAGGCACAAAGAAACTATTCGGTCACGGAGCAAGAGTGTTTAGCGGCTATTATTTATTATTTGCATCAAGAGGTTTCGTGTCTATGTTGAGGGCCACGAATTCACGGTGATTACCGATCACGCGTCGCTTAAATGGTTGATGACACAGACAGATTTGCATTCTAGACTCGCGAGGTGGGCATTGAAACTTCAAAGTTTCAATTTTAAAATAGAGCATCGCAGTGGCAAGCTCAATGTTGTTCCTGATGCCTTATCGAGGGTCAACGAAGAAGAAGTCGCTACATTAGAGGCCAGCCATGGGTTGCTTGTAGACTTAGAATCTTCCCAGTTCAAAGATCCGGACTACATAGAGCTGATCGAAAAGGTTAAAGCTAATGCCAGTAGTCTCCCTGATTTAAAATCAGCCGATGGTTTTGTGTTCCGGAGAACTGAACATACATCTGGAGAGCCGATCCACGACAATTTTTGTTGGAAGTTATGGGTTCCCTCGGGTTTGGTGCCTGTAGCACTTAAGAATGCGCATGATGACCCGTTAGCGTCGCATGGAGGCGTTCACAAAACATTGGAAAGGCTTAGGCGATACTATTATTGGCCAGGCTTGGTAAAAGATGTAAAAGAATATATAAGGTCATGTGATACTTGTAAAATGAATAAAGCCCCAAACCAAGCGTTGCGACCTCCAATGGGAAAGGCTTCGGAGTCAGCGAGGGCATTTCAAAAACTTTACATAGATTTCTTAGGACCTTACCCAAGATCCAGAAGTGGCAATATTGGGATCTTTATTGTGTTGGATCATTACAGCAAGTTCGTTTTCTTAAAGGCAGTAAAGAGACTCTCGGCAGAGGTAGTTGTGAAGTACATGCAGCAGGAGCTTTTTCATGTTTTTGGCGTTCCCGAGACGATTATGTCAGATAATGGATCGCAGTTTAAGTCTGAAGCATTTCAAAAATTCCTAAGAGATTACAAGGTATCTCACACTTTGACGCCGGTTTACTCTCTTCAGTCAAATGCCTCGGAGCGGGTAAATCGCTCCGAGATAGCCGCCATTCGATCCTACGTGCGAAGTGATCCGAAGGATTGGGATGAGCAGCTAAGTAGTATATGCTGCGCCCTGAGATCAGCTGTTCACTCAAGCTTAGGGACGTCCCCATATTATATGGTGTTCGGACAGCATTTCATATCGTCTGGGGCCACATACAAGCTGTTAAGAGCCATCAATTTGCTGGAAGATAAAACGTTGGCGTTTTCTAGAGAAGACTCTCTTGAGCTGGTCCGCAGCAAAGCTCTAGAGGTAATGAAAAATCAGTTCGAGAAAAATGAGCGAAAATACAATTTAAGGTCAAGGGAGGTGTTCTTCAAGGAAGGTCAAGAAGTTTATCGTAGAAATTTCAAGCAAAGTAATTTCGCAGCTGGCTATAACGCAAAGTTGGGACCAGCCTTCGTAAAGTCACGGGTGAGGAAAAAGGTTGGTCAAGCTTGTTATGACCTCGAGGATCTACAGGGACGGTATGTGGGGCGCTTTCATTGTAAGGACATAAAGCAGTAGAGTCAGGATGACAAGCGTTCTTGGTATCATCCTTGGAGCGTCGACCCCCAAGTCTGATCTTGAGGGGGGGGTATTTTTGAAACGCTTGTCTAAAATGCTAGATGGTTTGGTAGCTCCATCTGTGGGTCCGATAAAACCCAGCGGTGGCGCCACCTGTGACAGGCCTAGAAAGGGTTTATAGGTAGCTGGTGGGTCTAGGAGAATAACAGCGGCAAATGTCAAGCGGCCCTAGAAATTCACCATGCCCCACGATCGAGGTTACCGGCGGGTCGGCAGCGGCGGATGCTTTCTTTTCCTTTTCGGCAGCGGCAGCGTATAGACGCAGTCAACTCAAGTCAGTTCGCGAGTGACCCAAAAGGGAAATGTTTTACTTGTTCAATTTTCGGTTGGATCGTGCCTAGACTGGTGAGTTTTGATAGAAAAGGGAATGTTTAGAAAATTGAGTTCAGCCGGGGAAATTATTGTAGGCGGTCGGCGTAAGGCGATTCGGAAAGTCCCCGAGAAGGCGCTGGGGAAGGAAAGGAAAAGAAACGGATGTGGATCTTGGTGCCAAACGAAAGCGAGAAATTCGGCGGCCAAGCGGAAAAGGCGGCGGCAGCAGCATTGGAAATCAAGCATTAATTTTATATATACATTTTCGACCTAACCTGACCCAAATTATACCAGCTGCGTCTGACCCCATAACCCTAGGCGGTACCGGCCGTGTGTTTGAGCAAGAAAAAGGAGAAGAGAGTTCTAATTTAGATATCCACGGTTTTAGAAGTTACAAAATCCCGACCTACGACAGCAAAGTTTAAATTGAGCCGTAAAAGCAGCCGCTATCGTTTGCGTGGGTAAAGAGAGGCGGGGCTTCGCAAAAGCAGGAGCTTTCAGTCTCCTACACGGATCGGATCACGCCAGTAGCCTTCGTTGCGCTCCGTCGCGAAAAGAAGAATTTAGAGAAAAAGATCAATTTACGCGAAAGTAAACGTTTTTTTTGCACCCGCCGCACGCGTCGGTGAAAGCCTGCAGTTGCTGCCCGCGAGTTAGTTGGCGGCTAGAACATAGTTTAAGCAAATTTAAGTGTAAGCATGGTTTTTTTTTTTGTGTTGTTGCTTGTGAATATGTGGGTGTAATAGTGCCTTAGGCAGCTAGCTAAGAAAAAAAAAAGAAGAAAAAGCAAGCATGCGTTGAAGCCGCGATCGAAATTTCAGCCAGCCCCGAAAGTAATTTTTTTACTTTTTTTTTGCTGTGTCGGTTTGAGTGTCTCCCTTTCCCCTCTTCTTTTTATTGCATTTTCTTTCCCCCTTCACAGCTCTCAGCATCATCCCGAAGAAAGCGCTTTCGTCGATGGATTTGAAAGAGTGGTGAGTCAAACGAAAATTAGTTATTATTTTCCTACGCAGCAATGGAGTCTGAGGCTTCAGGATCGCCCAAATGCGCGCTTTGCGACAGGCCGTTGTCAGCAGACCAAGTGGGACGGGCAAAATGCGGCCACGAATTCCACAAAGATTGTATTGACAATCTCATCAAGGCCAAGGGCAGTTGCCCTGGTTGCAAGCCCAAGGGAGAAGGTGTCAAGCCGAAAGCTCCAGCCAGTTCTAATGGGAAACAGCCAACTAGTGGCACTGAAGCTGAGATGATCGCCAACATCGTTGCGCAGCAATTAAAGGAAATGCAGAATGACCTATTAACTCAGCTAACCGAACGGATGGGGGCAATGATCCAAACAAATGTAGCTGCGCAGATGCAAGAGCCACTCAGGCCAGCCGAATCCAGCCATAATTTTAGAGTTTCGTCAGAGATAGGAGATATTGATATTCCAGACCGGCCCATCTCAGCCTTTTCAAGCTCTGATTTGGGGAGTCGTCCTGACAAGGTCGGCCAAATTATAAGCAGTTGGAAGTTGCGTTTTAATGGTGATCAGGACGGGTTTAGTGTAGATAAATTCTTATATCGTGTGGAGGCGCTAACACGCCAAACTCTTAACTCGCGATTTGACTTGCTCTGTGGGAATGCCAGTGTTCTCTTTGAGGGATAAGCTCGCGAATATTATTGGCGATTCCACAAGGTCTCAGACAGCTTTAGGTGGGATTTGCTGACGGAAGCTTTACGCAAGCAGTTCCGAGATACGCGCACAGATGTGGATCTTAGGGAAACGATTCGAGACCGGAAGCAGAAAGAAAAAGAAAGCTTTGACGCTTTCTACGACGCCATTGTGCAGATCACCGACTGTCTGGAAGTACCGATGGCAGAAAAGGACCTGATTGAAACTCTTCGACGGAATTTGCGACCGGAAATAAGGCATGAGTTGCTGAATGTTACCATCGATTCTGTTCAAAAGCTTCGCGATATTTGCCGTCGCAGGGAAGGTTTCCTTGAAGACGTGAAGCGTACCTACGGTTATCAGAAGCCAGTTCCCTTTCGGAAACAGGTGTCGGAGTTGGTGCAGGGGTATCTATCAGATGAAGCTTCGGAGTTTTCGGATCCTGACCAGGTAGTAGAGGTGGATGCTATAGGTCTCGTGTGCTGGAATTGCAGGCAAGAGGGACACCGCTATCATGATTGTAAGGAGAGGCGGAAAATATTCTGCTATGGATGCGGTATTCCAAACACCTACAAACATACCTGTCCGAAGTGTCAAAAAAACGCGGAGCTGAACTCACGTCCTCGACAACAGCCGTGTGTTCTTCGCAACAAACCAGCGAATTCCGTTGTCAATCAGCATTAAACGATTGTGGACCAGGGGTTGAGGGAAAGCCACCAGTTTTCTGGCCGCAACTCATAAGGAACACAGAATTTCCAAATACTAAAATTAGACCTTATAAGAAACCTTCTCGAAATGCAAAAAGGATCAAAGGGTATTGGCAGTCAGCGAAGGACATATACGCAATCCGCTATAAGAGCTTGGACAGACGGCCCTATGCAGAGGTTCGTTTGCTTGACAGAGTTGTAATAGGACTGTTAGATAAGGGGGCATCCATAAGCGCTATAGGCGGAAAGTTGGCCGAGCAAATAATTAAAGGTCGAGTTCCGTTCAAGAGGGGTGCAAGTACAGTGAACACAGCTGATGGGCAAAGGCAAAATGTGATAGGACGTTTAAAGACACCAGTACAGTACGAAGGAAAAACAGAGGATTTCGAGATGTATATAATTCCCTCGCTCAGTCAAGACCTCTATTTGGGCATTGATTTTTGGTCCTCTTTTGAGCTATTGCCACCGGCTATGCGGGTTGAGGAATTGACTTGTGATTCTAACATTCTAACTGATGGTCAAAGAATACAATTGCAAGCCGTGATTGACAAGTTCCCTTCCTTTGCAGTCTCTGGTCTAGGAAAAACAAGTCTTTTGTCGCATTCTATTGATGTGGGAGAGGCGAAACCCGTAAAGCAGAGACATTTTCCGGTTTCACCGGCGGTCGAGAAATTGTTATATGAAGAGGTAGACCGTATGCTCAAACTTGGGGTAATTGAGGAGTCCGATAGTCCATGGTCTTCACCGGTCGTGCTGGTGCAGAAGCCAGGAAAGGTGCGTCTTTGTCTGGATAGCCGAAAAGTCAATGCAGTAACCAGAAAGGATGCATATCCTTTGCCGCAAATAGACGGAATTCTCAGCCGGCTACCCAAGGCGAACATGATTTCTAGCCTCGACCTTAAAGATGCCTATTGGCAAATCCCCTTAGAGCCTCAGTCACGCGACAAAGCGGCATTCACCATACCTGGTAAACCGTTATATCAGTATAAAGTGATGTCATTTGGGCTCACGAATGCTTCGCAAACGATGACTAGGCTGATGGATAAGGTAATACCGGCTGAACTTAGGAACGAGGTCTTTGTTTATTTGGACGATTTGCTTATCGTCTCAGATAGTTTCAACAGTCACCTGAAGGTTTTGAGTTCGGTGGCAAGTTGCATTCGAGCAGCAGGTTTGACATTGAACGTAGAAAAGAGCAATTTTTGCATGAAAAGTGTCAAATATTTAGGCCATATAGTAGGGGAAGGCGTAGTGCGTACCGACCCTGATAAAATTTCGGCCATGACGAATTTTCCAGTGCCAAAGACTTTGAAAGCTTTGAGGAGATTCCTTGGCATGGTCGGTTGGTACCGAAAATTTATAAGTAACTTCGCTGCAGTGTCAGCTCCCTTAACCGATCTACTAAAACCTAGACAAAAGTTTGTGATGAGCGTAGAGGGTGAGCGAGCATTTAATAAGTTAAAAGAAATGCTTTGCTCTGCACCCGTTCTGCGTAGCCCAGATTTTAGCAAGCCCTTTTATATCCATTGTGATGCTAGCAATACCGGAGTAGGGGGTGTTCTAGTTCAAAAGTCTGAGAGTGGCGAAAGGTGTCCAATTGCCTTTGTATCAAAAAAGCTCAATAAGGCACAAAGAAACTATTCGGTCACGGAGCAAGAGTGTTTAGCGGCTATTATTTATTATTTGCATCAAGAGGTTTCGTGTCTATGTTGAGGGCCACGAATTCACGGTGATTACCGATCACGCGTCGCTTAAATGGTTGATGACACAGACAGATTTGCATTCTAGACTCGCGAGGTGGGCATTGAAACTTCAAAGTTTCAATTTTAAAATAGAGCATCGCAGTGGCAAGCTCAATGTTGTTCCTGATGCCTTATCGAGGGTCAACGAAGAAGAAGTCGCTACATTAGAGGCCAGCCATTGGTTGCTTGTAGACTTAGAATCTTCCCAGTTCAAAGATCCGGACTACATAGAGCTGATCGAAAAGGTTAAAGCTAATGCCAGTAGTCTCCCTGATTTAAAATCAGCCGATGGTTTTGTGTTCCGGAGAACTGAACATACATCTGGAGAGCCGATCCACGACAATTTTTGTTGGAAGTTATGGGTTCCCTCGGGTTTGGTGCCTGTAGCACTTAAGAATGCGCATGATGACCCGTTAGCGTCGCATGGAGGCGTTCACAAAACATTGGAAAGGCTTAGGCGATACTATTATTGGCCAGGCTTGGTAAAAGATGTAAAAGAATATATAAGGTCATGTGATACTTGTAAAATGAATAAAGCCCCAAACAAAGCGTTGCGACCTCCAATGGGAAAGGCTTCGGAGTCAGCGAGGGCATTTCAAAAACTTTACATAGATTTCTTAGGACCTTACCCAAGATCCAGAAGTGGCAATATTGGGATCTTTATTGTGTTGGATCATTACAGCAAGTTCGTTTTCTTAAAGGCAGTAAAGAGACTCTCGGCAGAGGTAGTTGTGAAGTACATGCAGCAGGAGCTTTTTCATGTTTTTGGCGTTCCCGAGACGATTATGTCAGATAATGGATCGCAGTTTAAGTCTGAAGCATTTCAAAAATTCCTAAGAGATTACAAGGTATCTCACACTTTGACGCCGGTTTACTCTCTTCAGTCAAATGCCTCGGAGCGGGTAAATCGCTCCGTGATAGCCGCCATTCGATCCTACGTGCGAAGTGATCAGAAGGATTGGGATGAGCAGCTAAGTAGTATATGCTGCGCCCTGAGATCAGCTGTTCACTCAAGCTTAGGGACGTCCCCATATTATATGGTGTTCGGACAGCATTTCATATCGTCTGGGGCCACATACAAGCTGTTAAGAGCCATCAATTTGCTGGAAGATAAAACGTTGGCGTTTTCTAGAGAAGACTCTCTTGAGCTGGTCCGCAGCAAAGCTCTAGAGGTAATGAAAAATCAGTTCGAGAAAAATGAGCGAAAATACAATTTAAGGTCAAGGGAGGTGTTCTTCAAGGAAGGTCAAGAAGTTTATCGTAGAAATTTCAAGCAAAGTAATTTCGCAGCTGGCTATAACGCAAAGTTGGGACCAGCCTTCGTAAAGTCACGGGTGAGGAAAAAGGTTGGTCAAGCTTGTTATGACCTCGAGGATCTACAGGGACGGTATGTGGGGCGCTTTCATGCTAAGGACATAAAGCAGTAGAGTCAGGATGACAAGCGTTCTTGGTATCATCCTTGGAGCGTCGACCCCCAAGTCTGATCTTGAGGGGGGGGTATTTTTGAAACGCTTGTCTAAAATGCTAGATGGTTTGGTAGCTCCATCTGTGGGTCCGATAAAACCCAGCGGTGGCGCCACCTGTGACAGGCCTAGAAAGGGTTTATAGGTAGCTGGTGGGTCTAGGAGAATAACAGCGGCAAATGTCAAGCGGCCCTAGAAATTCACCATGCCCCACGATCGAGGTTACCGGCGGGTCGGCAGCGGCGGATGCTTTCTTTTCCTTTTCGGCAGCGGCAGCGTATAGACGCAGTCAACTCAAGTCAGTTCGCGAGTGACCCAAAAGGGAAATGTTTTACTTGTTCAATTTTCGGTTGGATCGTGCCTAGACTGGTGAGTTTTGATAGAAAAGGGAATGTTTAGAAAATTGAGTTCAGCCGGGGAAATTATTGTAGGCGGTCGGCGGAAGGCGATTCGGAAAGTCCCCGAGAAGGCGCTGGGGAAGGAAAGGAAAAGAAACGGATGTGGATCTTGGTGCCAAACGAAAGCGAGAAATTCGGCGGCCAAGCGGAAAAGGCGGCGGCAGCAGCATTGGAAATCAAGCATTAATTTTATATATACATTTTCGACCTAACCTGACCCAAATTATACCAGCTGCGTGTGTTTGAGCAAGAAAAAGGAGAAGAGAGTTCTAATTTAGATATCCACGGTTTTAGAAGTTACAAAATCCCGACCTACGACAGCAAAGTTTAAATTGAGCCGTAAAAGCAGCCGCTATCGTTTGCGTGGGTAAAGAGAGGCGGGGCTTCGCAAAAGCAGGAGCTTTCAGTCTCCTACACGGATCGGATCACGCCAGTAGCCTTCGTTGCGCTCCGTCGCGAAAAGAAGAATTTAGAGAAAAAGATCAATTTACGCGAAAGTAAACGTTTTTTTTGCACCCGCCGCACGCGTCGGTGAAAGCCTGCAGTTGCTGCCCGCGAGTTAGTTGGCGGCTAGAACATAGTTTAAGCAAATTTAAGTGTAAGCATGGTTTTTTTTTTTGTGTTGGTGCTTGTGAATATGTGGGTGTAATTGTGCCTTAGGCAGCTAGCTAAGAAAAAAAAAAGAAAAAGCAAGCATGCGTTGAAGCCGCGATCGAAATTTCAGCCAGCCCCGAAAGTAATTTTTTTACATTTTTTTTGCTGTGTCGGTTTGAGTGTCTCCCTTTCCCCTCTTCTTTTTATTGCATTTTCTTTCCCCCTTCACAGCTCTCAGCATCATCCCGAAGAAAGCGCTTTCGTCGATGGATTTGAAAGAGTGGTGAGTCCAAATTTTCATACATTCATTACATAAAAGAAAGGGAGTAGGAAGGAAATGTAATAAATTGGAGGGTGAGACTTAAGGAGGAAAGATCAGAAGGGATGGCCGAATGAGCAAGAAGCAGAGAAAAAAATTTACGACAACATCTGAGCGAACCGGGAAAACATGAGCGGAAGAAAGCTCGATCGCGTGGATTCCAAGCTCTTCGTTCGCTTTGAGTTTTGTTTAATTTGCCAGTCGACAAAATTTGTCTGACTAATTTTACTTAAAATTTGAATTTGAAATGTCCATGAAGAAACCCCAATATTAGCAAGCACGACAAGAAAATCATACCATTAATAATTTAGGCAAAGCCCACCAAGGGGACTTGCGTAATCGCTCATCAGTTTTAGTCCCAAAAGTCTTTAATCTTGTAATTTTTAAATTGTCGTCTATTCGCATGAGATTTTTTATCGTCTATCTTAGAATAAGTTATGTTTGTATTTTGCTTTAAATAAAATGTTTATAATGTGCTAAAAGTTATTAGTGTTGGCCGCGGCTGGCGTTGACCTGCAATGAATGAGTGCACTTGAAAAGAAAAAGGGGTCGCTCAGGCTGTTAAGCGATGAGGGCAAGAGCGACCATTGGTAGGGTGGGCATGACCAAGACCTCCAGAACATCGAGAGAGGCGAGAGGGGCAGATTAGTCGGAAAGGGAGTATATAAGAAAGGTCCAACAACATGATGTGTGTGATATTCTCTATACCGGTTAGATTGGTGAGGCACGCGAATATCGGAATTTTATTAGGAATAGGCATTCCGAGATGTCGGCAAGACCATCACACCCATAGCCGAAGAGCCAGAGCCGGAGAATAACTTATCGCGTGCGCTGGCATCTCGAGGTAACATCTGGCCTAGAGTTTTTATAAGTGTAGCGGTTCGTTACAAACCACTATGGCCACGTCATCCGCGAAACCAATGAGTCGTGCCCCTTCGGGCATCGTGATCCTAAGTATCCCATCGTACATGACATTCCATAACAAAGGGCCTAGGACTGATCCTTGGGGAACTCCCCCGGTGACCCTGTGGGTCGATTGCACGGAATCAGTTTCGTACAGGAGCAGGCGGCCTTCAAAGTAGCTCGCTATTACTCTCTGTATATACACTGGTACATTTAGGTTGCTCAGTGCATTTAGTGTGTGGTGCCAGCTGGCGGAGTTGAAAGCGTTTTTTACATCCAACGTTGCCGCTATGCAGTACTGCTTAGTGCCGTAAAACCACCTTTTCCCCACAATGGCTTTATCTGCGATTTCACACAGCTTACCGACGGCGTCGATGGTGGATAGCCCCTTCCGAAAACCATACTGCATCTCTGAGAGGCCGTTGGTTTCGACAAGGGCACCTTCTAGCCGGGAGTGGATTATTCTTTCGAGAATTTTACCCACCGTGTCCAGCATGCAGAGTGGCCTATACGAAGAAGGCTCCTCCGCGGGTTTTTCCCCCTTTGGTATGAGTACCAGCCGCTGTGTTTTCAGGCGGCTAGGGAACACACCTTCCATTAGGCATGCATTATACATGTCAACGTACTCTTTAGTATTTGCTTTTATGGCAATTTTGAGAACTTTATTCGGGATTCCATCTGGTCCCGGTGCCTTGTCGTCCGGTATTGTCTTCAATACCTGGAGGACTTCTTCGGCACTTGTGAGCTTTATGCTCGCCCTGTTCACGATCAGTGAGGTTCGCGCCATACCCTCTTGCTCTGGGAATAGTGTTTCCACTATCCTTTTTAGGCTGACTGGGCATGTCGGTGATGGCCGACTAAATACCCGCAGCCGTTTTGTGACGAGTTTATATGCGAAGCCCCATGGGTTGGAGTCTATTTCTTCGCATATATTGTTAAAGCACCTGCGTTTGCTCTCTTTTATAGTTTTTTCCAGGGCTCGTCTTTTTTCCCTGAAATATATTTGAAGTGCCTCAAATTCGGGCCTTCCTCTTGAGCGTTGGTATGCGCGTCTTGCCCTGTGTCAGTCTTTCCTGGCTTCCGCAATGGATTGGTTCCACCAGTATGCAGGTCTTCTTCTTGATGGGATTTTCCCTCTTCTCTGCATAGATGCATCACAGGCTACCTTGGTGTACTCTGCGATGTGGTTTGCCCTTTCTTCAGCTGAGCCGCTTGTGGAGAGGTCCTCGAACAACATCTGTACCATCTCCACGTCTAGCGTTTCTGTTTTTTACCCTGGCACGGTCTTAGGGACTCGTAATAGGCCACTTCTAGAATTTATCGTGCAGATTATTGCTGCATGGTCACTACCCGTGTAGGTGTCACTAACCTCCCAGCTGGAGCCCGAGGCCAATCCAGCGTTCACAAATGTGAGGTCAATGATAGAACTGGTGCCGGCTCTTGAAAAAGTCGGTTTTGTTCCAGAGTTCAGCAGCACTAGGTCAAGTGCGGCGAAGCTCTCAAGAAGCGCCTTTCCCCTCGCGTTGGTTCGGGGGGAGCCCCACTCCGTAGCCCAGGCATTAAAGTCCCCGGCAATTACGGCGGGGCGATTTTCCCGGGCGTCTTCTGCAATCTCTTCGAGCGCAGATGTTGCCTGGGAAAGGCTAAGGCTTGGCGGCAGGTAACAGCTATAGAAAGCTATACCATTCACTTGGGCCCTAGCGAAGCAATTTCCGCATTTTTTCTTGCTAATCTGTCGCCTTGGATTACCGCAGCTCCATATTGCCGATTTTTTGCTATTATTTGTTACCCATTCTCCGGAATTTTTATTCCTTTATTGCTCGCTTATGAGTGCCATGTTTACGTTTTTCTCGATGACATTTTGCTCTAGCAACGATTGGGCAACCTCGCAATGGTTTAGGTTAATCTGAAGGAACTTCATTTACCCCTAAGCCCTGGCATAGCCCTCCTGAAGTACGGGCATTTCCCACTCATTGTTGGGTGATCGCAATCTTTCTCCTTTTTGCGTTTGCATAGCATGCAGCAGGCCTTTGCTTTGCAGCCTCTGGCTTGGTGCTCCTTTGCGCCACAGTTGTAGCAGCATTTTGAGCAGTCCTCCTGGACCCTGCAATTCCCTGCTATATGGTTAAACTCCATACATTTAAAACACCTTTTAGGTGTTAGCTTTGGGAGGACTCTACACCAGGTCCATCCCAGCCTTATTTTGCCCTTCTCCAAGAGTCGCCTCCCTATGTCGGGCATAACTCTTAGTGTGGCGGTTTGGGTGCCTCCGTATGCCACCCTTAGGTTTACCACCGCAGATTCTGGCAGTTCCACATCGAATTGTGATTGAACCGCACATAAGATGTCTGCCTTGTCGGTGGTCTCATCGATGTCTTTTACCTCGATCAGCATTGTCTCAGTCAGCGCTCTGACGTCGACATTTTTGCCCAGGACAGCCTTCATTGTGGTCTGAAGCTCTACGGTTTTAGGGTCAGAGACCTTGTTTAGAATCACTAGGAGTTCCCCCTTTGCTGTTCGCCTAACGGCCTGTACTGCTTGTCCTAGCTCCTTAAGCTGCGGTTCAGCCTCAACCTTTTTAAGGATGTCGGCATAGGACCCTCCAGCAGAGGCTGCGATGACTATCGCGTCGTTCCGTGGCGGTCGCACCTTGGGCTTCCGAACATTCTGCTTCACCTGTGTCCACTCCTCTGGCTTCTTCCCAGGTTTTTGGGGCTTGCTGGTGCTAACTGTCCCAGTAGGTTTCCCTTTCTTTACACCTTGACTGGCATCACTTGCCGGTGCCTTATGCATCGCCTTTTTCGCTTGTACCGCTAACGTCATCCCAGTCTCTTGACCCCTGGGTCGCTTGCTGGTGCCGCTCGCGAGCATTTCTGCGCAGGTTTTTTTTGCTATCTCCTTAGCTTTTTCCTGTTCTTCGACTATGCATTGCACAGCCGACAGGACTTCCCTCTGGAGATAGTCGATTTCGTCGACTATATCCCTCATGGGGTTAGTAATGGAACGCTTTCCTTCCATTAGCTTCTTCAGCTCCCTGGCCTTTGATCCCAGACCCGTCAGCTGCTTTAGCATATCCCCCTGCTCCTCATCAGCAGTTGTTGGGCTGCTTTTATCTCCTGCTGGGGGGGTGCCAGGCTGCCTGCCACTGCACTCCACCATTTTTTCTGGCGATCTCGCCATTACACTGCTTTTTTTAAACGGGTCAGCTCCCGTGTTGGCCCAGTCAGGTAGACTGGACAAAGTCGTGTGGAAGCCGTCGGCATTAGCCGGCGCCGCCAGGCCTTTGTTTGCCGGCGTGCCTCCACTATTGGTTGGCCCAACCCCTAGGCTAGCGCCAAGGTGTTGTGCCCCCGATCCCCTGCCGCCATTTCCCCGCCTGGGGAGTTCGATGGTACTGCAGTAAGCTTGGATCTTTACCCGCAGTATCTGCTGTTTTTCAATCGGACTTTAATATTTTTATGAATTATTTAATAAAAGGGATAAGTCTTAGTAATAAGGCTTATGGTTTTTATTTTCTAATTTTTTTTTACAAGAGCCACCCAAAATTCCCTACGTGCTACGGCACGCACTTATGTGCTTGGCCTGCACCCTGTCCGAAGCTTGCTGCTATAACACCCGCAGCCCCTTTCGCACACTACGATCAGCTGGTCGCGCAAGCGCTTTCCACCACTGATTCAGTGTTTGCAAAAATAGAAAGCGCAAGTGAAAAAAATTTGGCAACTGCTAAACAAACAACGAGTGGAAAGTAATAAGAGGCAGAGATGCCTCCCCTCCCTCATCTACGACCGGCCCCTGCCTGGCCGCCAAACCTGTTGGGGATAGATTCCCAAGCTGCTCCTGGATGTCGTCCACGGCCTCCCGTCCACCAGCTGATGTCCAGGTGCGTGTCCCAAGTGCTCCACGCCGGATGACCGGCTGCGCTTCTGGTTTTATGCTGAAAACTTTAAGGAATAAACGGAGCGATTTTAGAACGCGTCCGCACTCTCTGCTTTCACAACTCTCTCTCCTCTGTGTGTGTGTGTGTGTGTGTGTGCACACACTTATTGCGCAGTTGTGAATTTAAATCACATTTTTTTTTCTCAAAGCATACTGTTAAAACCCACTCAGCCAATAAATTTAAAAGCCCTTTTTTTCTTCGTTATCACACATAACTTTAAAAAAAAAATCCAGCAAGCCACCTACTCAAATAAAAAAAATTGAGCGTGGGGGTAGAAATAAACAAATTAATAATTTTTTTGCATTGGATGCAGTTATCGCGCATCCGGTGTTCAAAAGGGATTTCAAACAAAAAACACATACTTTGTATTTGCAAGTGATTGCGAGAAAATATAGCGTCCACATACACACAGTGAATCAGAGAAAAATTCTCAATAAATAGCGCTGGGGCAGTCAAATTCAAAGGCAGTTCATAATTGTCTTACATTGCCTAAGTACGTGAACAATATATAACCCGCCACCACCAACATCCAGACTTAGAACCAGAACTAAGCAAGCAGAAGTAAACATGATCTTTTTACGCGATCAGAAAAAAATATATTTTTAAAACCTTAAAAAAAAAAAAAAAAACAGAAATGCAGAGAAAGTGAGGTGAGATAAAGAGTATTTTTTTTTTGTGTCGCGGAAAAAGATTTGCTATTTATTTAATAGAAGAACTCTTTCCGCGATAACAAAAAAAAAGATATATCTAAAGCCTTCAATAATGTGTGTGTGTGTGTGTAGAAAATAAAAAAAGTGAAGTGTGCGATAAAAGAGTATATTGCTTGTTGCCATCATGGGAAAAATATCTGATATATTTAATAGATATAGCACCACGGTGACATCAAAAATATATTTAAAGCCTTCAAAAATGCGGAGAAAGTGAAGTGAAAGAGTATATTGTTTTGATGTTATTGTGTGGAAATATCTTATAGATTTAATAGATATTGCATCACGATGACATCAAAAAATATATTTAAAGCCTTCAAAATGCGGAGAGAGTGAAGTGAGATAAAGAGTATATTGTTTTAACGTTATGGTGTGGAAAAATCTAATATATTTAAAAGATCTTTAAACACGATAGCTTCAAAAATATATTTAAAGCCTTCAAAATGCGGAGAAAGTGAAGTGAGATAAAGGGTATATTCTTTTTATTGTTATTGTGTGGAAAAATCTAATATATTTAATAGATCTTTCGTCACGATGACATCAAAAATATATTTTTAAAGCCTTCAAAAATGTAGAGAAAGTGAAGTGAGATAAAAAAGAGAGTATATTGTTTTCTATGGGGTACAAATTCTTTGTACTATATTAATATTCACATAATACGAAGATTTGTAGTCCGTAGAAAATAATATACATACATATATAACTTTTAAACGAGTAACGTTAAAAAATATATTTTAAAGGCTTCAAAAATGCAGAGAAAGTGAAGTGAGATAAACAGAGAATATTGTTTTCTATGGTTACAAATTTTTTGTACACATAATACAAGAGTTTGTAAACCGAAGAAAATAATATACATACATATATAACTTTTAAACGAGAGTGAGAGGATAAGTGGGAGGGGAAGTGGGAGGGGAGGGGGGAGTGGGCGCTATCGCAAACGAGAGTGAGAGTCCGAGGACAAGCGGGAGGGGAAGTGGGAGGGGAAGTGAGCGCAACCCCCCAGAGGGTCAAGCCCCAGGACAAGCGGGAGGGGAAGTGGGAGGGGAAGTGGGCGCAACCCCCAGAGAGTCAAGTCCCAGGACAAGCGGGAGGGGGAAGGGGGAGGGGAAGTGAGCGAAACCCCCAGAGAGTCAAGTCCCAGGAGAAGCGGGAGGGAGAAGGGGGAGGGGAAGTGTGCGCGGCCCCAGAAGCTTCCACAACAACAACTTCCGCTCGCGATAAGCGCCCCCGCACCAGCGATTAGAGTTCTGGTCCAGAACATACAATGAAAAGTGGTCCAGAACATACATATCCACCCTACTTTTAAGAAAGCTGAATATGTGGATCTAGTGGAAAAGGTAAAAGCAAATCAAGCAAACTTTCCTGACCTCAAAGCAGACAATGGCTACGTGTTTCGGAAATCTGAGCATTCGACAGAAGAACAAATCCACGATGAGTACGCGTGGAAACTCTGGATACCGAAGGAACTGGTGCCTGAAGTCCTTAGGAGAGCACGGTGGCATACATAAGACCATCGAATAAAGGAGCCATGTATTTCTAAACCAGTTAGGAAGATTGATACCAGTGGCGCCATTAAATACTTGGAAGGGAAACTGATCATGTCATTTGGAGCTCCGGATACCGTGGTGTCAGACAACGGTTCACAATTTCGGAAATTAATGCAGCAGTATGGCGGCACATATACGTTAACGGCGGTGCATTAACCGCAGGCTTATGCTTCCGAACGCGTTAATCGCTCCGTGATTCCTGCAATCCGAGCATATTTGCGGCCAGACCAGAAGGACTGGGACGAATACCTAAACAGGATATGTTGTGCATTGAGGTCCTCCGTTCATGCTAGTTTGGGAACTTCTTCATATTACATGGTTTTTGGACAACATATGATAACATCCGGTTCTACGTGCTCACTTTTAAGGAAATTAAATTTACTTGATGTTCGTTCACTGAAATTCAATCGCCAGGACTCATTTGAGATTGTTCGAGAAAAAGCATGTGAGCGCATGCTGGAACAGCACGCCGAAAACGAGAAGCGCTATAACCTTCGGTCTCGAAAAGTCTCATTCGGGGAAGGACAAGAGGTGTATCGCCGGAAATTTAAACAAAGCTGCTTCCAGACAAGATACACTGCCAAATTCGGACCTTCTTTTGTAAAGTCAAGAGTTCGTAAGAAGCTGGGAAGTACGTATTATGAACTGAAAAACTTACAAGGACGACTTGTACCTATCATGCCAAGGATATTCGGCAGTAATGCCTGTTCCATCGGTATCAGACTAGGGTACCAGGGATAGTATACCCTAGCCTGACTGTTTAGTGGGGCTTTGTAGTGGATACTGAATAGGCCGCTTTAGTTCATCCTAGAAGTATGCTCCTCTTCAGTATCTGTAAGCCTACCTTCGTTGCATATCCGAAATTTTGGTGCAATGTTATCGGGGTAATACCAATGAGAATGGCAATTCATCGAAGGTCAGCCGGCGCAGGGAACCTTTGGAAAGCTCGACTCAGCTGTGAAATATTTCCGCCGATGGCCCCAGTTACGGTACGCTAACTTAGATTCGCTCTTTTCAAATCAAGCCGTCATTGAGTGCAAATGCACTTACTCCCTAATAAAATTAATTTGGTAACATCCCACGTGTATCTCAGTCGGGAAATACAGGAAAACCCCGGAGATAGGGCCATAGATCCGATCGTGAATAAATTGTTCTTAAATCTGTGGTCCATTATTTTTGGGCATAAGAACCCCAAAACCTCCAGGTGGGTAAGCCTTGTGCTTGCTCTCCCTCACTTAGAAATTTATAGTGGCCATAAAAATTACGCAGAGCTGCAGAGGAGCAGCCAACTCGGAGGACCATCCGTCATGGGAGCACCCTGTCCGAAAAGCAGACGACGTAGTAGCGCTGCCTTAGAGGAAGCCCTGCCAGAGGAGCATTCGCCCGCAGAGCGCACGCCGGAGGAGTAGCCGCTTTGGCCGCATAGGAGAAGCATCCGCCAGAGGAGCACCCAGCCCGAAGAGCGCACGCCAAAGTAGCCCTGCCGGAGGAGCGTCCGCCAGAGGAGCGCCCTGCCCGAAGAGCGCACGGCGGAAGCGCTGCCGAAGGAGCAGCCGCATTGGAAAAGCATCCGCCAGAGGAGCGCCCTGCCGAAGAGCGCATTCAGGAGCAGCCCAGCAGGAGGAGCAGCCGTATCGGAGGAGCACCCGCCAGAGGAGCGCCCTGCCGAAGAGCGCACGCCGGAGTAGCCCCGCCGTAGAAGAAGCTCTGCCGGAGGAGCAGCCACATCGGGGAAGCACCCGCCGAAAAAGAGGACCGCCGCCTGAGGGGCGCGCATCACTCGAGAAACACCGTACGCTTAGCCGTCAGAGGACCCGGTTTCCGTCGTCATTGCTGGAGCTGCGACCCGGCCACTTGCGCTTAACCCATTGGTGCCACGGACGTTCGGCTAGCCCCAGATAACTAGGGAAGCGGAGGAGCGACCGCTGATAGTTAACCAATTGTTCATGAGCGGGAAAATTCTAAGCAATACATTTTTTTTTGTGAGAGAGAGATAATCGTGAGGTAGAATGGCGGTATAGTATTCAGAAAAGTTTTCTTCTAATCGTTTATACTCGCCAAGAAAGGTGAAAGTATTTCAACCCATAGGGCGGTATGAAACGCCTATTTTCTTCCAGCATGTACGTCGAACGGAAGATCGATCTTTCGCCGATGGAAATCTGAGTGAGTTGTCTTAGTTGTTTTGTTTTAATTTACATTCGTATTCGAATGGTATCCGAATCTATGGTTGAAACTTTTGTTTAGTCTTTGGCGAGATTTAATAGACCCCAATTACAAACTAATTAAACCTAAATTCTTAAACTCCTAGGAGAAAATTGTTGAAAAAAAGATTATACATGAAAAAAAACCGATAATGATATTAATACCATAATCATTTCCTTGGGTTTTAAGTACGCTCACCAAAATTATATATACAAACATATATACATGAACATATTTTTTTTAAATAGTACCATGGATTGTTTTTTGCTTATATTACGATAACACTCTTGTTGGGGCGGTGCGGCTTGATCGATGGAAATAGTTGAAGCCCCAAGACTGAATGGTACCCAAAAAACACGGGAGTACTTTTGGGGTTTTTTCGCGACGAGCGTAGGTGTTTATTAGTACACTTTGAAACATGAACTGCCTAAGCCTAACTTAACTTAAGCGCTTCAGAGCAGAGCGGAGACTTAGGGGAGAGATGGAGAGGGAGAGCGGACGGCAGTGCGAGCGCGCGAGATGTAGACATCTGGATAAAACTGCCGCTCGACACTGCCTCCTGAAATTAAACGCCCTTTTGACGTGAACATTCTCCCCCCCTTGCGAGGACACCCGTAGCAAGAACCTCAGGATAGTAGGCTCAGGAATATGTTGGAAGTGTAGATCGGTCGTCCGTATGTAGGAGAGTGTGGTGGTCCTTTCCACACTTGTGGCAGTGATGACCACTACGGCAGGAGTCCTTGGTATGATTGTGAGCCAAGCAATTGGAGCAGTACTTCTGGATATGTACTTCCTGGAGCCGATTCTGGGGGCTTAGCCGTAGAAAGTGGTGGCACTTCCGTAGAGGATGGATCTTTTGGCAGACTCGGCATTGGTAGGATTTAATACCTCGAGTACGTCTGCCATCCAAGGATGGGTATGGAACCCAATACTCGGATGGAGTATTCTTAGGAGGGACTTTTTGTACGGAAACTTGCGCTGAATAGGACGAAATGATGTGTGGAACTGAGGCGGTTACTGGCCTTGGAGGGACGGATGGAATCGTCGGAGTAGTAGGGCCGCTGTTTCGATGCAGCAATGTGTGATGCCGATCTTGGCAAGTGAGACAGTTGTGAGCGCTTGTGCAATCCCGGAATTGGTGGCTACTTGCAAAGCAATTGGAGCACAACTGCTTCCTTTGAATATAGGCTAGGCGATCGTCTACCGTCATCTGTAGGAAGCGTGGACATATACGCACGGGGTGGTTCTTCTTGGAACACAGATCGCAGCCCTTGGGTATCGGAACTAACCTTGTGTTGAAGGAATTTATTTTTGGAAATTCTGCCACTCGATTTGTGTCTTTGGACTGGACGTGGTGGAAATTGGCAGGTCGGAAGCTATCGACGGCCTCAAGAGTTCGATGGCGCTCTGTCAAATATGAATCAAGCTCAAGCCACGTAGGAATCTCGGCTTTATTTTGGATGGATTGCTCCCATAATGAGAGAGTGAGCTTTGGTAGTTTTGTCGAGCACATATAAACCAGGATAGGGTCCCAATTCTCAATATTAACACCGGAAAATTTTAAGGAAGTTAAGCAACCTTGAAAAGTGCGTTGAAGTTCCTTTAAGGCTGCTCCCGACTCCTGTGCTATGGATTGCACATTGAAAAGTGTTTTCAGGTGACTGTTCACCTGCAATCGCTTATTTTCGAAACGCTCAGTTAGGTTATTCCAGGCTAAGCGAAAGCCATCATTGGTGAGTGGGGATCTTGAAACTATGGAATGAGCTTCGCCATTTGTTTTTGAATTTAAGTGGAATAATTTTTCAACGGGCGTTAGACTCGGATTGTCTATGTATATTGCCGTGAAAAGGTCCCGGAAAGTCGGCCAGCGAAGATAGTCGCCAGAGAAAACCTCTGTGTCGATAGGAGGGAGCCGACAGCCATAAGACGTGGAATTTCGGGACGGAGTTACTGGAGCTTGAGGTATTTGGGAGGAGCCTTTTTGGATTTGTTCCATCAACTGCGCGGCAAATATTTCGTAAGTGGAGTACGTTTGGTAATACGTGGACTTTAGTATGGATTTTGTGTCTGCGGCGCTCTCGCCTGCAGATATAATGCTGTCGGAGCATATGTCGTATGCTGCCTTTACCGTTTGCCACAAGGAATTGAGGTGATCGCGACGGATGTTACAGGCGGATAACGTTGGTGTAGGAGCACCTGGAGCGTTCACAGTGGCTTCAAAGTGGATCAGACAGTCAGCTGTGGCCATAAATCGGGTTAAAGCGGATTTTACTGATGTTGCCATGACGTTAAATAATTTAGAATTTTAATTCAGATGTAAGGAAACGGATTGGAATCAAATTGGAATTTAGGAACCAATTAAGATTGTAAATATATACGGTCACACTGTCGGATAGGCAATAAATATTTATTATATCGGATGGTCGGACTTATGTAAGGAATTACGGACTTTAATATTGTTTGTTTGAAAGGAACACTTTTTGTGAGCTATTGACCCACTGTGCACTGGCGATATACGTATGTATGCACACTGTACATATGTACATATGTGGGGTGCGAATAGCGGAATAACGTTGCGGGAATTGGAAAGACTTCGCTTATGTTTGTATGTCGGTGCGTTTGTTTGTCACCTGCACAACTAAATTGCAAACGATTTGCTGGAGTAAATTTGTGGATATTGTCACTTTGTTTTTAATTTTAGAAATAGTTTAGCCGTATTTGTAGGTCGAGAAAAGTAGTTGGAGTGGACTGTATTAGAAAAAAGTAGTTCGAGTGGACTGTATTAGATTGTTTTTGTAAATATACACATGCAGCTGGAACACAGTAAAAAATAAAGAGTGCAAATCTTAAGGACAATCTTTATGATCGGGAATTTTTTACTGTGGCTGAGTTATATTTTACACACAATTGGAATTGAAAATATATTTGAGAAATATTTTTGTTGAATAGTAGCACTGAAATATCTTCTGGAATTGTTTCAAGTGTACAATTGTGGGCAAAGGAAACTGGAATAATGTCGGGCACAAGTAACGGAATCGAAATACATATATTAAATGCCGTTGCGTCGGATTAATCACTTTTGGATTTAGACAATATATCATACAGAAAGTTAGTCGAAATAGGGTTCGAAAAACTGGCGTATGACCGGCAATTATAGTAAGTGGAACTTATCTGGAGCGGTTCAAGCCTGCTGGGACAAAATCAAAGAAAACTCCAGGAGAGGAAAATCCAAAGATTTTGAAATCCGGCTTCTACTGGACCAAAATGTTGGGGCGGTGCGGCTTGATCGATGGAAATAGTTGAAGCCCCAAGACTGAATGGTACCCAAAAAACACGGGAGTACTTTTGGGGTTTTTTCGCGACGAGCGTAGGTGTTTATTAGTACACTTTGAACTGCAAGCGGCCACGCAAATAGTTACATCCCTCTTTCTTTGAACTTTACTTTACATGAAATTTGTTTAAATTCATTTTCCTTTCCTTCCGAATTTGATCTATCGATCATTCGATTTATATGACTAGCTCCTTTCAATGTCGCAAGAACGCTCAATTTCTTATGATGTAAATAATAATGTGTGCATCATCTGTGGGCTAGCGCCGGACGTACAGCATGCCACGCCATTACAGATCCTTTCGAAAATTAGTCCTTCAGTCGAACGTTACACGTTACAGTTATAATTAATTATTATTAATATCTAAGATGGCGCCCAACGTTGAGCTGGCAGGACGATCGCGTCGCGGCAATGGTAACGATGGTTACTGCGATGCCGGACCACAGGCGATGCTGAGCTGCGCTGAGGTTGAGCTATCGTGGATAGCTGCTAGTTGAGATAGTGTATTACGAGCCCTATTCCCAGAGGTAGGAAGTAGAACCGCGGAGTTATGAGGTGCGTTAATAATTGATTTATTCTTAATTTGATACAGTCTTATATACTACTTGGAACACGGAAGTTTAATGTAATGATTAGTTAAGTAAGCTACGCAGTTTGAGTAGTTGGCGCGGCTGACACTGCAAAATGTGCTGACTGCATTGGGAGGTCGGTGTACCGTTGTGACGGTGAGACGGTGAGTCAGTGAGACATATAATATGCTGATCAGCAATTCTCATCTGCAGTGAGTGCTACTAAGCACCCGGTACTGTTCCCAACTTGGCTACTGATTGATTTGTTGGGTGTGATCATGTTGAGCACCTTTAGGTACGAACATTCTCCCTCCCATTGAGGGGTACCCTCAATTAAGACGTGATGTCGGTCAGCCCTTGGCCGAACTGTATAGAAAGCACCTAACAAATCATTGACCGAGGAGGATATTTCCTTCAACTCCGGCGGTTCATGTTTGTGATTCAGGTCCTTCACATCTTCTTGATGCTGCTTAACACTCCCCTTTGCGATAAAATTGACATTACCGTGGGGACTGAAATTGTGCCCTCGTAGAACTTGATCATTTGGCACGTCTATGGTATGTGGACCTTCTGCAACAAATCTAAGATATTTCTTGATGAGAAGTCGGTTCTACATTCATTGGTTTTCTCTTGCAGTATAAAGTTCAGTCAGCTGCAATGAACCATTATATGTATCGATTGATTCTCGATCGGACGAGTCAGTGTCGCTAGTTCTTGATTGGCTACATATATCTATACGCTCTTTTATTTTATGATCCATCAATCCTTCTTCATCGAGTGAAATCTCATTTTGACGTTTGCTTTTTTCTATATTAAATTTATTATTATTCATCGTATTTTTATCTTTCGTTGGCTTATAAGCAGCGTTCGGTCCTGCAAAATAATATCTGTCTTCTACCAGAATAGGATTGATTTCCGTATCAGATGAGGTTTCTTTATCGAGAAAACCTGTGATTACATAACCAAGTCTTGTGCCTTGGGCCAAAGGTCTTTTAGGTCCTAGTTCAATAAGTTAACCGGGGATTACACGAGAAAATACTTCAACCCCTAAGGCTAGGTCAATGGGTCCAGGTTGCCGAAAGTCAGGATCTGCTAACGGCAGTCCCTCAGGAATATTAAGATCGGTTGCAATCGGTACTGACAGTTGGTCTGTAATGACTGTGGGCATAATAAATAGCTCTTATAGTGTTTCAAACCCAGATGTACATGATGAGAGCCTTAGTATTGATCCTTTGGGTACGAACAAACCTGATTTACTGTATTTTCTTTGATATTATTATGATCTTTTGTCATTAAAATGGAAACCTTAAGAAAACGTGTTGCTGAACTTTATACCCTTGCAGAGGGTATTATGATTTCAGTCAGAAGTTTGCAACGCGGTGAAGGAGACGTTTCCGACCCCATAAAGTATATATATATATATAGACGAGTCGATCTAGCCATGTCCGTCTGTCCGTCCTTTTCTAAGCAACCTAGTCTCTCAGTTTTTTTTTTCGGATTTAATTTGATCATAATCGGACGACTACATCATACAGCTGCGATAGAAACGATCGGAAGATTGGTGGGAAAATAATATGAAACAAATTATAGCTCCGGTGTTTTTTTACATATTACCTTATACTATTGGGAATATCATTTTTGTATTTTTAAATTTAATAATTATAGCTGCAAGGGTATACAAACTTCGGCTTGCCGAAGTTAACTGTTTTTATTTCATTTTCCTTTTCTTGCAAGTTTGGTCTATCGATCTTCAATGTCGCAAGCACGCTCAATTTATTGTGATTTTAATAATAATGTGTGCATAGTAACTAAATCTGTGAGAGCAAGACCTCCACCCCAAAGCCGTAGAGCTAGCGGCGGACCTACAGCGTGCCACGCCATCACAGATCCTTTCGAAAATTAGTCCTTCAGTCGAACGTTACACGTTACAATGGCTAAAATATTTTCTTTATTGTTTCAGCATGACACGGTAGGACCTCGAGTTTAACAAAACACTTAAACAGCGTAGATAAAATATAACCTATTTATAATATAGATGATTATGCAAAGGAAACAAAATTTGGATTAGAGCAAACTCTTAAAAGAGCCAGATTAATATTAGAATCAAATAAAAGAAAACAAAAATGTCATTATGAAAAAAGCTGCTTAGACTTAGAACTAAAAATAGGAGATCAAGTTTTATTAAAGAATGATACAAGTCACAAATTAGAAAAGAAATATACGGGACCATATACAGTAATTTGTATAGGAGATAACGATAATATAAAAATTTCAAATATTAAAAACAAAGAACAAAATGTTCATAAACATAGGTTACAAATTTGTATTTCATAATCACTTTTATACAATTTTTAGTATGACCATATATAGAATAAATACCATCAATAAGTAAATAAATAAATAAATAAATAAAAAAGTTTTTTTTGATAATAACAACAAAATGACAATATATCATATCAATATTTACTGATTCGAACAAGATTTTTGAATATTATAATGTTTTCCAATTCTTATATTTCTTTTACAATACAAAACAATTTTTTATAAATTTTAAATTTTCAAATTAAAATTAAAAAGAAAACCTATTGCTTAGAAAAAAACTTCATTACATTACGTTATTTTTCAAATGGAGGGAGATGTAGTACGCAAGTTATATGACACATTATTTAGGGGACCTTCCCAATTTATAAACAAGGAAGAACGCTATAGTCGAGTACCTCGACTATCAGATACCCGTTACTCAGCTAAATGGACCTAAGGGAAATGGAGACATGCAAGCAGCAAAGCGAGATTGAAATGCGCCACCTATCGGCGGTAGACAGATTTAAGCGATATGGGCGTTGGAGTGGGCGTGGCAAATTTTTTTTTGGGTCAATCGATAGGTATTGACGAGACCAATACAGTTCAGTTCAAATTTTGTATCTAGCATGAAAATTGTGGGCGCCACAGGCTTGGGCGGTTTGTGGGCGTTAGAGTGGGCGTGGCATATCTGCGTTACAAACTTGCGCTGCGCACAAGGCTACGGATTCTAAATATGAGATCCCAGTTCTCTATCCTTGATAGTTTCCGAGATATTCACGTTCATATTTACGATTTTTTGAAGTTTGTGGGCGGTTTGTGGGCGTAAAAGTGGGCGTGGCAACCTTTTTTTTTTATCAATCGATAGGTATTGATGAGAACAATACATTTCAGTTAAAATTTTTATTCTATCATCAAAACTGTAGGAGCCACAGTTTTGGGCGGTTTGTGGGCGTTAGAGTGGGCGTGGCACTCTACTGAAATAAACTTGCGCTGCGTAAGAAGCTCAGGAATCTGCACGCCAAATCTCAATAGCCTAGCTCTCATAGTTTCCGAGATCTCAGCGTTCATCCGGACAGACAGACGGACAGACGGACAGACGGACAGACGGACAGACGGACAGACGGACAGACGGACAGACGGACAGACGGACATGGCTAGATCGACTCGGCTAGTGATCCTGATCAAGAATATATATACTTTATGGGGTCGGAAACGCTTCCTTCTGCCTGTTACATACTTTCCGACGAATCTAGTATACCCTTTTACTCTACGAGTAACGGGTATAACAACTTTGAGCCGAGAGCTAATATCCAATTAACTCTGACAGACCCGAGAAAAATCCGTGGTCAGCAATTTTTGTCACGTACGCCTCCAAATCATTCCCACCTAGATCAGTATCACGCAGTCCGCAAACGGATACTGTAAACATCCAAGCCGATATTGTAAACATCGGAGCCCCAGAGCGAGCCCCGAGTCCGCTAACGTAAACAAAAAGATCCCCAAAGCGAGCCCTGAGTCCGCTAACGTAAACAAAAAGATCCTCAAAGCGATATCTAAAGTCCGCTAATGTAAACACCAATTTCCGGCCAAGTTTGGACTTCAAATTTAATTGGCAAATTGCATCTGTATCAATTTTTGGGGACAAATCTCTTAAGCCGAGGTTTGATTATTTATCATTGAACTAGAGGCAGGGAGTCCGTTTTTGAGATCCGAATCGAGCAGTAGAGTAAATCGAGAAAAAGTAAAAGAGCAGTGAATAAAATAAGTTCGACCTATTGAAAAATTGTAATAGTGAATAAGTGATTATAAAAAATAAAAATACATTTTCTTAATTAATTCACTAGTGAGAAACTTAATTTGCATGTATCATTGTAGCGAGTACCCACTGTACCGACACCAACATTGTATTACAGTGAACTTAAACAAATACAAAAGTGCCGGCCGCTAAACTTTTGTGGCCAGCCGAAATATGAATGCGCCTCAGAGCCCAACTTATGGGAAGTGCTAGTGTCAGCATATTCCCATGGCCTGAGTGCAGACACATACAATCCATGCATATGCAACTTCTCTCGCGCTCTCGCTGCTATCACATTTGTGAGCGTATACATTGATATAGACATGACGACCGCTGTCAATGCTTGCAGGCAGCGCTGCCACGAAAAGCTAGTTGTTAGACACCCTAACTTTGGAAGTCAATGAATAAAGTTTGTTCGGAGCAGATCGCCAGCGCCTAGTCATGCGCGCATAGGTGTACAACGGCACCTGCAGCGCTCTCTGCTTATCTTTCGCCTTCTTTCTTATACCACTAAAGCTGTCGCTTATCTATTCAGCAACTACTTTGTAAGCCTGCGTATGTCTATATGAAGATCTTGGAGCCAAGCTTTTTACACATTCACAGTCCGTCTGCCGCTCCGAATAAACGCTATACATTTTAATATAACCTATTCGTGCGTTATTAATTATAAATATAAGGGTGGCATATTTGTTGTCTTCCCCATAAACATTTGGTGACCACGACGTGATAGCAGTTTTAATCGGAGTCTGCAACTCGGTCTCGCGATTGTTTAATATAGTTTAAACAAACGCTTTGTTTCGCTGTCGTTATCGTGCATTCGGTCACAAACATACGAACATACATACATACATATGTGCATATAAAAGTGCACAGCCGGCCGTTGGATTTTTTGTACATCTTGCGCTGTGAAAAAACACCAAAACTGTGTTGTTCAAATAATTCTTAACAAAGTGAATCGCATTTAATCTTTGTTAATAGCGCATATTACATATATATATGTACATATAGCCATACATACATTCGTTTGCCAGTTACATAATCCGCTGTTGCTAGGCAGGCAATTTATCGACAAGAACAACAACAACCAAGTTAAAGGTTCCGTTGCATCTCGGCGACGCTTGTTAACCTTCACGTTTTCGCGGCAAAGGGTATACGGTGTTTTGTGCCTCTAACGCGGTCGGACATTTTATTTTATTTCATTTTCATTTCATTTTCTTCCTTTCTCGTGATTGAAAAATGTCTGATACGGAAAACTCGGTTAGGGCTCAAAATGAATCCACAAGTGACGTCGACTACTACCGAGTCAAAGCCCAATCTATTTTGCGGCAAATGAGCTCGATGAAATGCTATTTAAGCGCTGATGCGGTTAATCAGTTTGACGAAGCTGATTTGCTGGCGCGAATGGAATGGATCAATTTCTTAAACCAGGCATTTGATTCTGCGCAGACATCGTTGGAAAGACTGGATTTTGCAGAGATCTCGAAATCTCAGCCATTACCATCTACTTCATCAGCATTAGTATCATGTTCGCATACATCATCGCATCCTGATCATCATTTACCAAGCCCTCCACCCAAAACCTTATATATTTTGCCGATCGACTACGTGTTGCTTCCAACTGCTATTATCTGCGTTAGAAATAGAATTGGAGAATTCACGCCTTGCCGAGCAATTTTAAATTCGGCCTCCCAGCTAAACTTCATAACCTCTCGCTTAGCTAGCCAACTAAACTTGAATCATAGAAGATCGCAAACGTCGATATCTGGGATAGGAGAATCTTCCCTGATCTCTGATAAGACTGTCGATATTCTTGTGCAATCACGGGATGCAAGCTATCGTGCGGCATTCACAGCGGTTGTGACTCACAGTATTACTGATTATCAACCCCATTTCAATATAAATGCAACATCGTAGAGGATACCGCAAAACATTTCACTCGCTGACCCTAATTTCAATCAATCACAACGAATTGACCTTTAACTTGGCGCTGGGTTGTTTTTCGAAATAATTTCTATGGGACAAATTCATTTGGATAGGGCTTTGCCAACTCTTCAGAACACCAAGCTTGTTTGGATAGTCTCTGGAGGGTTATCATCGAACATGCCAACTCATAAATCGGTTTTACAAGCCAGCATCAAGGACCCAGCTGATCATTCCGATGACACACTTTCCGCCATTGTAAAGCGATTTTGAGAAATTGAGGACTTCACTTCGTCTAAGCCATCTTTATTGCCGGAAGACTTGCGATGTGAGCAACTTTTTACTGAAAATTGCATTAGACTTGGAAACGGCCAATACTCTGTTCGTCTCTTGTCCACTTCCGGATTCGAATCTTTAGGTGATTCTTATTGCTTGGCTCGTCGTCGTTTCAAGAGTTTGGAAGCTAAATTAGATAGAAACCCAGCCCTGAAAGCGATCACATGTCTCTTGTAACTAAGGAACCACCAGAAACACAATTCATTTTGCCTCACCTTTGCTTACATAAGCAGGAGAGCACAAGTACGAAGACTCGTGTCGTTTTTGATGGATCTGCTAAATCAACTTCTGGTAGCTCTCTGAACGACTTACTTCTGGCAGGACCAATAATTCAACAAAAAATCTTTAATATACTGCTTCGCTTTCGATTTTTTAAAGTTGCCCTTTGTGGAGATATCTGCAAGATGTACCGTTGCGTGCGTGTTTCGTACCCGGATGATTTCTCGTTTGGAGAGAGAGATCCACGGAAGAGTTGAGTGTTTTTAAATTGAACCCGGTGACTTATGGAACCAAGCCAGCTGCCTTCTTGGCTATAAGAGCCATGCATCAACTCGCTTACGATGAGGAGGAATCATTTCCTATTGGAGCAAAAATTGTTCGTGGAGATTTCTATGTGGATGATTTAATATCTGGTGGGGGATCTGGTGATCAGCTCCTATTTCATTTTTCTCAACTGCCAACCAATAAACGACCCACTAAGCGGGTTGCATTGTCGACGATTCTATGATCCACTCGGTTTAATAACTCCTATTATCACAAAATCTAAGATTTTTCTGCAATCTCTATGGAGTGCGAACGTGGATTGGGATGATGCACTGCCAGAGCCATTCTTTCGTCATGGGGGGAGTTGACCTCACAGTTATCGGTCGTACAGAACTTAAAATTCCCACGATTCGTACTGCAACCACTTCGTATCAAACAGAATCTCGAAAATTCAGGAGATGACGAAAGACATGTCTTGGCATCACGTTCCTACAAACATGAACCCGGCAGACGTCGTATCGCGAGGATGTACCCCAAGAAAATTGTTGGAACATTCCCTTTGGGCTAACGGGCCTCCATTCCTTCTGCAAAGCTCGTCAAATTGGCCGTCCCTGCTAGTCTCAGTAAAGGATCTTCCAGAGCGCCGTTCTGTGGCTCTAATTGGGGCCGTTTGCATAGACAGTTCATCAAACTGCAAACTCCTCAACTCTTTCGATAAGTTGCAGTGCGTATTTGCATACATTTATCGATTCATTTCAAATTGCAGAGCCAAATCTGCGCCGTTGAAAGGTCGACTTTCGGTGGAGGAGATCAACCCTGGAACTGTACTTCTTCTGAGGAGCATCCAACAGGTTAACTCTTAGCCAGGGCAAGCCGTTTCCACAGAAAAGCAAGCTGGTTTTGCTTAGGCCTATACTCGGCTCCGATGGGTAACTTCGCGTGGGTGGAAGGCTTGAGAACGCAAACTTGGACTACGATACGAGGCATCCGATACTGTTGCCCAAGGATCATCCAGTCACCAAGGCGATCATCGTTTATTATCATGAGAAATATTTGCATGGAGGATCGCAGGCGCTGCTTGCCGCATTACGGCAAAGGTACTGGCCGATTGGAGGCCGCAAGTTCGTCGCCAGCGTTATCAACAAATGCGTCCGGTGTTTCCGAATGAAGCCTGTTACTTGGGAGCACGTCATGGGTAGCCTTCAAGCAAATAGAGTGCAGCCTAATCCAGCTTTTCATACCACAGGAGTGGACTGTTGTGGGCCATTCTATCATAAGGCAAAAGGCCAGAAATAAGGCACCCCACAAGTGCTATATCGCCGTCTTTGTCTGTTTTTCCACGAAGGCTGCTCACTTGGAAGTGGTCCAGGATCTCACGACGGATTCTTTCATCGCAGCGCTGAGGAGATTCATCAGCCTTAAAGGCAGTCCGCGTACCATTCGGAGCGACAATGCTACAAATTTTGTCGGTGCAAAGAGAGAGCTTGCCGAGCTGAAAGAGCTCTTTTTGAGCGAGCAGCACACAGCATCGATATCTTCCGTCTGTTTAGCTGATGGGATCGATTGGAAGTTCATCCCTCCGCGTGCCCCGCACTTCGGTGGTTTATGGGAGGCCGCTGTGAAGTCAGCTAAATTTCACTTCTATAGAGTCGTCGGTGCATCCATCTTAGCCATCGATGAATTAAGAACTCTTGCATATGAGATTTCTGCCATCCTTACCTCCCGTCCACTCTGTCCAATTTCAGAAAATGCTGAAAGCCTTGAGGTGCTAACACCGGCGCATTTCCTGAAGGGTTCCAGCTACACTAAGTTTCCTGAGCCTGGCATTACTCATCTCCGCGAAGACCGCCTCAGCAGATGGCAGCGGGTTACCCAGATGCAGCAACATTTCTGAAAAAGGTGGAGCAGCGAGTATTTGCCCCTACTTTAAGAGAGGAGCAAGTGGCGCTTCGAAACGTCTAACATCAAGGTTGGACGCATAGTTTTGCTGAAGGAGGACCACCCTTGAGATGGCAGCTTGGGTGCATCCAGGAAGTCATACCCGGCGGGGACGGAGTCATCAGAGTACCTATTCCAACTTCCTTACCTCTTCCAACGGGGGGAGTTTGTTCGGAGCAGATCGCCAGCGCCTAGTCATGCGCGCATAGGTGTACGACGGCACCTGCAGCGCTCTCTGCTTATCTTTCGCCTTCTTTCTTATACCACTAAAGCTGTCGCTTATCTATTCAGCAACTACTTTGTAAGCCTGCATATGTCTATATGAAGATCTTGGAGCCAAGCTGTTTACACATTCACAGTCCGTCTGCCGCTCCGAATAAACGCTATAATTATAACTATAAATATAAGGGTGGCATATTTGTTGTCTTCCCCATAAACAAAGTTCTTGCCTTGGCCGATGGCCACTAAATGCAATTTAATTATTATTTATCTAGGCTCAACAACTATTTGAGATCAAATAATACAAAGGGTTTCAATCGTGTCCGGCTAAACATATTTCCCTGCTATTATTTTTCCAAAGTTTTGAAAATACATTTTGGGAGGCCAAGTGACTATCAGTGGCATTACTCCCATAGTTTAGATCTGTTTGCAAATTCGCTCTATAATGATAACTATTATCACCTTGTGATTCCAACATATTATGTACATTGTACATATATATTATATATATTGGCCGGGTAGAAGGAAGCGTTTTCGATCCGGATCACTAGCCGAGTCGATCTAGCCATGGCCGTCTGTCTGTCCGTCCGTATGAACGCTGAGATCTCAGAAACTACAAGAGCAAGAAAGTTGGAATTTGGCATGTAGATTGCTAAGCCTTTCGCGCAGGGCATTTTTGTTTCGTCAGTGTGCCACGCCCACTCTACCGCCCACAAACCATACAAAACTATGGCTTCTATAGTTTTAATGCTAGAATAAACATTTTAACTGAAATGTATTTTTCTCATCAATACCTATCGATTGACCTAAAGAAATGTTTGCCACTCCCACAAACCAAAAAATCGTAAGTATGAACGCTGATATCTCGGAAACTTTCAAGTATAGACAGTTCGGATTTCAGATTTAGATTCCGTAGCCTTGTACGCAGCGCAAGTTTGTTACGCTTACGATGAGGAGGAATCATTTCCTATTGGAGCAAAAATTGTTCGTGGAGATTTCTATGTGGATGATTTAATATCTGGTGGGGACTCAGTTGAGGAGGTGAGAGAAATTCGTCGTCAGGTGAAGGAACTACTGTCGCGAGGCCACTTTCCAATTCGCAAATGGTGTTCGAATGAGTCAGCAGCCCTGGAAGGAGAGTCTGAATGCGACAAGGAGCAGTTAATCAAATTTCACGATAGATCGGATGTCGCCAAGGCATTGGGACTAGTCTGGGATCCATCTTCTGATCAGCTCCTATTTCATTTTTCTCAACTGCCAACCAATAAACGACCCACTAAGCGGGTTGCATTGTCGACGATTCTATGATCCACTCGGTTTAATAACTCCTATTATCACAAAATCTAAGATTTTTCTGCAATCTCTATGGAGTGCGAACGTGGATTGGGATGATGCACTGCCAGAGCCATTCTTTCGTCATGGGGGGAGTTGACCTCACAGTTATCGGTCGTACAGAACTTAAAATTCCCACGATTCGTACTGCAACCACTTCGTATCAAACAGAATCTCGAAAATTCAGGAGATGACGAAAGACATGTCTTGGCATCACGTTCCTACAAACATGAACCCGGCAGACGTCGTATCGCGAGGATGTACCCCAAGAAAATTGTTGGAACATTCCCTTTGGGCTAACGGGCCTCCATTCCTTCTGCAAAGCTCGTCAAATTGGCCTCCCACAAACCAAAAAATCGTAAGTATGAACGCTGATATCTCGGAAACTTTCAAGTATAGACAGTTCGGATTTCAGATTTAGATTCCGTAGCCTTGTACGCAGCGCAAGTTTGTTACGCGAATATGCCACGCCCACTCTAAAGCCCAAAAACCGCCCAAGCCAGTGGAGCCCACAATATTCATGCTGGCAAAAAATGTTAACTGAAATGTGTTAGTCTCGTCAAACCTGTCGATTGATCCAAAAAAAGTTTGCCACGCCCACCCTAACACCCACAAACTGCCAAAGCCTGTGGTGCCCACAATTTTCATGCTAGAAACGAAACCACATCTTTTATGTATTGGGTTCGCCACGCCCACTCTAACGCCCATAACGCTTAAATCTTTCTACCGCCCACATTACCATATTTTGAGATCGCGGGTAGGTGCCCCATTCCAACCTCGCTTTGCTGCTCGCATATCTCCATCTCCCTTTGGTCCCTTTAGCTGAGTAACGGGTATCTGATAGTCGATATTCCTGTAATTGTTGGAAGCACCCAGTCGAGTTCAATCAACTTGCAATAAATTCGCTGCATACTCTTTCTGTTGTCTAGGGTTAGCTTCTAAGCGCAATTTGTTTTCGAAGAACTTTATTGAGGGCATTTAACTGCTGTTGATTGTGCAATCAATGCTTACTCTTATTATTATATAATATTTTATATTATTTTGGGTGTTAGCTCTTCCCTCCTTAAACGCGACTGTACTCTGTCGCAACGTAAAAGAGCACGGGTCTGGAATGTGGGGACTTTTTCTGCGTTTCTGGCGAGGAGGCTGGTGCACTTTGCGTTGATTTCCGCCTTTATAGGAGTTCCGTGATCGATCCTGTTACTTAAAGTAGAAGTATGATGGATGATCCATAGCCAACGGAAGGTTCTATGGTTTTTTTGCTTCTTTTTTTTCCAGTGTTTTGTATTGATTATGCTCACTTTCTTGATCATATGTAGTTAGAGAACTTCCTCTAATTTCGTCTTCTCCCCCATTAGTTGTAATAACGGAGGTTTTTTTTTCTTTTTTTGATGGACGTTGGACGTTGATGCACTACGAGCAGTACAAACAAGTGGCCCAACGACACTTAGCACGTGCTTGTTACGCGCGGGGCCCTTTAATCAATTTGGGCAAAAATGCGAGTTCGCGAGGAAGATACAAAAAACAAATAGAGAAAGAAATAATCTCTTCTGATAGGAAGGTAGCTTTACGTTTTGATCGCAGTTCAAACTACGAAGGGCAAAAAGAAGAAATTTTTTTGTACCGACTCAATACGATCAATGTGCACTTGATATTGCAGGACGACAAGGGAGGTAAATAATAATTTGGTTGTATAAGGGCCACCAGATTCTTTTGACCAACGCTTCATTAACCCAAGAACACTCATGGCCTTGTTGACAGTGGACATTATGTGGCAGTCAAACTTAAGTTTTGGCTCCAGAAGAACGCCTAAGTCATTAACTGAATATATACGGTCGAGTGACGTATTTTGAAGAGAGTAACTAACAAAAGTAGGAGTACCCCTATAAAAAGTCATAACGTTGCATTTCAGGCAGTTCAAATTTAAAAGGTTGTACTCACACCATCCCTGATAACAATCAATATCTGTTAGTTGAAACCCGACGCTATATCAGTATATGATAAACAAAGCTTAACATCATCAGCATGCATTAGTACACGAGAATGTGTTATGGTAGAGGGAAGATCGTTAATAAACAAAGTAAACAGCAAAGGACCCAAATGACTACCCTGAAGCACTCCAGATGTCACGTAGGTCAATTTTGAAACAGCGTTCTGGAATATAACCCTCTGAGTCCTACCATTCAAATAACTTGAAATCCAAGTTAATAGATAACATGGAAACCCAAGCTGATTTATTTTGAATAATAGAAGAGAGTGGTTGACAGAGTCAAAGGCCTTGCTAAAATCTGTATATATAACGTCAGTCTGCATTTTTTTTTTAAATCCATTAATTACAATTGATGACAATTCAAGAAGGTTGGTGGTGGTCGATCTTCGCTTAACAAAACCATGCTGACACGGTGATATTAGCGAGGAACATAAATGTTGCAAATGAGAAGTAATAATACGTTCAAATGCTTTAGGAATTGCCGACAGTTTGAAAATTCCTCTATAATTCTGGGCATCCGCCTTCGCACCCTTTTTGTGAAGTGGAATGATAACAGAGTCCTTCCAGATAGTAGGAAAAACTGATGATGAAATAGACAAGTTAAAAAGTTAAAGAATCGGTTTCCATATGGTAGACGCACAAAACTTAGAGAGAATAAGTTGGCGTTGTTGTTCCTAAGTGTCTTAAGAGAGAAGTTTCCGTAATTTCAGGGGTAAAAATATAATTTGCCCTATTTAAAGGATTAGGGTAGTTAGAATTTGACCAAGCAACCGAACTATAAGTTGTTTGGAAAGACTCGGCAAATAAATCAGCATTGAGTTAAAACGTACAGATGAAGGCAATGCCGACGACTTACGCTTGGCATTAATAAAGTTATAAAACTGCTTCGGATCATTTGAAAATTCGAATTTACATAGACTTAAATACAGAGAATAGCAATGACTATTGAGAACATTAAAGTCCGATCGAGCCACCACATATTTCGAAAAATCCGATGGCTTACCCGATTTTGTATACTTTTTATAGGTGTTTGTTTTGAGGTTTTTAAGTCTTTGAAGCGCATTGGTAAACCAAGGAGGCCTGTTTAGGTTTGAAGGAAGCCTATCAGGAACGCATTCATTAAAAAAAGTATTTAACACTGTATAGAATAGTTCAGTGGCACTTTCAATATCCATACAATTGTACAAGTCTGTCCAATTATATTGAGAAATCATATTTGTAAGTTTTTTATAGTCACATTTTCGAAAACATCTCATTTTAGTTTGAGGAACTAAAGGAGAGAGGGTATCAACGCATGGGAGGCAGATTGTTAATTCCATTGTTGGATGATATCGGTCTTCAGGTACAACAAGAGCGTCAATTCTAGATACCATGACTTCAGACGGGTCTAAAACAAACACAAGATCTAGTTGTCTATTTAATGAATTCCGTATAAAGCTTACTTGCTGTAATGGTAATTCTAAAAAGCCATCTACAAAATCATGGACGGATAAGGGTATAGCGACAAGTGAGTCAGTAGGAGGAGACCAAGAAATATCAGGGAGATTAAAGTCACCCAAAACAATCAAAAGGTCTCTGTTAGAAAGAAGGGATAGAACAGATTTTTTCGCAGACAGATGGTGCTCATAAATTATTAGATCAGAGCCAGGTGGAATATAGGAACATGTAACAAAAATAGATAAGGATTGCAAGGAAACTTTCACACTAACAAAATCAATTTCGTTAGGGGTATCATAGTGAATTTTTTCGGATGTTAGGCTAGTGGAAACGGCAATCAGCACACCGCCTCCCCTACGTGAGGATCGATCGGTCCTATAGGCATTAAAGTTATTTGACAGAACTTCAGAGTCAGATATCTCTGGTTTCAGCCAAGTTTCCGTAAAAGCCAAAATATCAGCAGTAAATGCAGAGGAGTCAGCATAAAGCTTGGGTAGCTTCATATTTAGTCCCCTAACATTTTGATTAGCCAAAAATAAACTTTTTAGTTTTTTGGCGCAGTGGAGGTCTGTTATTTGTTCTCGGTTTATTGGTAACAAATTCTTCTATTACTAAATCATCATTAAGCCAAAAGCTTTCTGAGAGCAGTACCGTAAACACATCAGGCGGTGCAAATATTTTAAAAGAGGATATACTACGAGCGTATGAAAATCGAAATTGTTCAACTGAAATATTCTCGGATGGGAATTTTCCACGTATAAATTCCAAAACATCCTCAGATGTGGTATCTGGGGTGAATCTAAAAACAAATAATTGCTTCCTATGTGGAACAACTGACAGATTCTTACGTCCCCCAGCAGCAGATTGAACCACACTAAGCTGAGAGCCAGAAACGGTACCTTCTGTACCTATAGGTAAGGTCGGCACCGTAGATTTTTTTACCACCAGGCTTCGAGAAACAGTGACTCCACATGAATCAGCTGTATCCCTAGGCGCAGTTGCTTCACTTACCCCAGTGTCGACAGAAACTGCTGCAGCTACCAAGTTCGGATTTGGGGAGGATACCGTGACCGTATTAACTGCCGCTAAGCTGGCTTTTTTGCGTTTAGGCGACTCGGTTAGTAATTTTGTATTGTTAAATTGGGCACAAACGGAATTGAACTCCTCACTGAGCTGTTTAAAAGCACCTGAGAGATTCAAAAGGCTGTCTCGAGTCTGCTTCATAATGGCGCTCATCTCAACTACCATTTCCTTGCAGGATCCACATGACCACATGAGACCAGAATTAAGATCAATGAAGTCTTTGACTCTGCCAGTAAATCCTGCGCATTTAACGTGCATCATCGATTCGCAGAGCCAGCAGAAAATAAAAGGGTATTTAGTTGAAGACGAAAGAGTACAATTTTTCTTACAGCAGACAAGAGCCATTTAAAGGAGATGAAATAAATCAAAATAAAATATGAAAAATACCTCAAGTAAATTTGGCAGTGGGATCAAATTCCAAAACCACAAAGGCACAAAACACGAAAAAAAATAAGAGCGCGAGATCGCGTATTAATTTAAATGTAAGAGAGCACGAGAGAATAAATCTTCTATCGACTGAGCGTTGCTAGTGAGACACTGACAACTTTACGCACGAACAGTTACAATGTAAAGCAAGCAAGAGAGAGAGAATAAGAGAATAGCACACCAAAAATCTACCAGAAGTTCGGCAGGTTCCGAGAGAGTTTAAATTACAGTTGTAATATAGAGCGGGAGAGAGAGTGGGAATAAAAGAGTTAACAACGCTGGGAGATTAAACAAATCTAATAGAAATGTTAAAATAACTATAACCACATACCCGTTTACTGGGGAATCTTGTCAAGAACACTAAAACAACTATAAGGCTAAGCTAAAGGCTAAAAAAACCAACACAAAACAATTGCAAAAAATCACTGAATAAAACAAAAACTCAGAGCACAAAAGTAAACGCATCTGTTCACAAGCGACGCTAAATCTGGTTCGACTAAGTAGACTTCTCTCGACTCAAAAATAGTTTCACCAATTGTTACTGTTGAATTATGAAGGAACCTTGGAGTTTTTCATTCAGCGAGACTGGTCCATTAAAGTCGAGCAGCAGTATTGTGCCTATCAGTACTTTCTCAAAAGCTTACAATATGGTTCTCGAAGGTTCAGGAGGGCGTATACGCAAGTATCATTGCTTAAGGGTATGTAATTTTATGAATTACAAATTGTCTTATCATTACGGGACAAGGTCATTTTATAACAAAACGTTGTCTCTTACATACTTAATAATTTTCGTATTTTATATCATTAATTATTTTGGGGTTTTTTATTGCTTTATTGCTTTTTAAAGTTCTACAATTCTGTTTTAATGTTTGGGATACTAACAATATAAATGAGGTCGCTTCTATTTGTGACCAATTTAACATTAGCGAACTCTAATAATTCTTCTGTATTAATGAAAAACTTTTTTCTTTTTTAAAGATATCTTCCACTACTGTGGTTCCCGTGCTTGTAAATACAAATTCATGCTGGCAAAAAATTTTAACTGAAATGTGTAAGTCTAGTCAAACCTGTCGACTGATCCAAAAAAAAGTTTGCCACGCCCACCCTAACACCCACAAACCGCCAAAGCCTGAGGTGCCCACAATTTTCATGCTAGAAACAAAACCACATCTTTTATGTGTTATGTTCGCCACGCCCACTCTAACGCCCATAACGCTTAAATCTTTCTACCGCCCACATTACCATATATTGAGATCGCGGGTAGGTGGACCATTCTAATCTCGCTTTGCTGCTCGCATATCTCCATCTCCCTTTGGTCCCTTTAGCTGAGTAACGGGTATCTGATAGTCGATATTCCTGTAATTGTTGGATGCACCCAGTCGAGTTCAATCAACTTGCAACAAATTCGCTGTCCTATATTCCCACGATCGCTAACCAACAAGATGCAGTCTAGGCGCAACTTGATTCGGGTGAACTTTAGATATCAATCAGCAATCAATGCATACTCTTTCTTTTGTCCAGGGTTAGCTACTAATCGCAATTTGTTTCCGAAGATCTTTATTGAGAGCATTTAACTGCTGTTGATTGTGCAAACAATGCTTACTCTTATTATTATTTAATATTTAATTTTATTTTGGGTGTTAGCTCTTCCCTTTTTAAACGCGACTGTACTCTGTCGCAACGTAAAAGAGCACGGGTCTGGAATGTGGGGGCTTTTTATGCGTTTCTGGCGTGGAGGCTGGTGCACTTTGCGTTGATTTTCGCCTTCGTAGGAGTTCCGTGATCGATCCTGTTACTTATAGTAGAAGTATGATGGATGATCCGTAGCCAACGGAAGGTAATATGGTTGTTTTGCTTCTTAATTTTTCCAGCGATTTGTATTGTTTATGTTCGCTTCCTTGATCTTATGTATTTAGAGAACTTCCTCTAATTTCGTCTTCTCTCCCATTAGTTGTAATAACGGAGGTTCTGGTTCGACTAAGTAGACTTCCCTCGACTCAAAAATAGTTTCACTAATTGTTACTGTTGAATTATGAAGGAACCTTGGAGTTTTTCATTCAGCGAGACTGGTCCATTTAAGTCGAGCAGCAGTATTGTGCCTATCAGTACTTTCTCAAAAGCTTACAATATGGATCTCGAAGGTTCAGGAGGGCGTATACGCAAGTATCATTGCTTAAGGGTAAATAATTTTATGAATTAAAAATTGTCTTATCATTACGGGACAAGGTTGTTTTATAACAAAACGTTGTCTCTTACATTCTAAATAATTTTCATATTTTATATCATTAATTATTTGGTGGTTTTTTATTGCTTTAATTTTTAAAGTTCTACAATTCTGTTTTAATGTTTGGGATGCTAATAATATAAATGAGGTCGCTTCTATCTGTGCGAACTCAAATAATTCTTCTATATTATTGAATAAGTTTTTCTTTTTTAAAGATATCTTCCGCTACTGTGGTTCCCGTGCCTGTAAATACAAATAAATTTATTGTGCTAGTTTTAGCCCATATAATTGCGCATATAATAAGGGTTATTTCTTCTATTATTAATTTAAATATTTACCTTGAAATGTTCGATTTCTGATTTATAATTTCCACCGAGTTCTGGGTCACTTTTAATAGTGTATTAGTTACATTTCTAAGATGATTAATTATACCCGTTACTCGTAGAGTAAAAGGGTATACTAGATTCATCGGAAAGTATGTAACAGGCAGAAGAAAGCGTTTCCGACCCCATAAAGTATATATATACTTGATCAGGATCACTAGCCGAGTCGATCTAGCCATGTCCGTCTGTCCGTCTGTCTGTCCGGATGAACGCTGAGATCTCGGAAACTATGAGAGCTAGGCTATTGAGATTTGGCGTGCAGATTCCTGCTTCTTACGCAGCGCAAGTTTGTTTCAGTAGAGTGCCACGCCCACTCTAACGCCCACAAACCGCCCAAAACTGTGGCTCCTACAGTTTTGATGCTAGAATAAAAATTTTAACTGAATTGTATTGTTCTCATCAATACCTATCGATTGATAAAAAAAGTTTGCCACGCCCACTTTTTCGCCCACAAACTTCAAAAAATCGTAAATATGAACGTGGATATCTCGGAAACCATCGAGGATAGAGAATTGGGATCTCAGATTTAGATTCCGTAGCCTTGTGCGCAGCGCAAGTTTGTTACGCAAATATTCCACGCCCACTCTAACGCCCACAAACCGCCCAAGCCTGTGGCGCCCACAATTTTCATGATAGATACACAATTTTAACTGAACTGTATTGGTCTCGTCAATACCTATCGATTGATCCACGCCCACTCTAACGCCCATAACGCTTAAATCTGTCTACCGCCGATAGGTGGCGCATTTCAATCTCGCTTTGCTGCTTGCATATCTCCATTTCCCTTTGGTCCCTTTAGCTGAGTAACGGGTATCTGATAGTCGAGGTACTCGACTATAGCGTTCTTCCTTGTTTTTATTATGTGTCTATGGTATTGTGAAGTAGTTTCTTAGGCTAGGGTGAAGCTCGGTCACGCCAGGATCTCTTTACAGACAAATTATAAAAGATTGGGACTAGGGTCTTCGATGAGCGGTGGGCTGACGTGAGATGGAGGGTGTCAGCCACCGGGTTACTGAATAGAACACAGTTTTGATTTGGATATCAACAAAGAGCGAAGGGGGTCAGCGGTATCGCGTACTGGGTCTGGCTCGCGGCACTCGCCATGAGGGGACCGAGAGGGAATCGATTAGGGGACACGCCTTGCAATTCTAAGGCATGTGGCTGCCTTACATGGAAATCCGCCAGCACTCGCTGTCGGATCAAGCTATGCGGCCGGCTGAGCCTGACCTCGGACAAAACATCTTGTTAAATAAATCTATGTATTAACGTTGGAGGGCATTTTTGGGCCGGCTCAAGTGTGGGCAAGAAAATATAGTGTATTTCTAAACTTCAAGTTGATCTTTGCTTTTTATTAGATTTTTGGACATTTGTATATTTGCTTTGATTTAGCCTTGACACAATATACATATAAGTTTCGTTGTATTTTGGGTTTTATTTAAATGTATAATTCGTATTTCATCGTAGTTGGTATGTGGGTTCTTTATATTTTTCTACAGTGTATTCAATTTCGCATTTTTCATTTTGAGGTTAGGTCTTATGCGAATTTCTCATTCCCATTGCCGTTACATGTGTTAGGTTTTCTTTAACAAGGGTTATGGCTGATCTAGCCTGTTTCTACCAAGCGATACCGCATCGAGGCCTGCCGAGATTTCAAAATACACACACAGCCTTTTGGCCGGACTTGCCTCGCTGGCCACTCGTTGCGGTCTCACTGATTTGGTACTCACCCGTCTCGCTCTCGCACACACACACGCAACCGCGCGGGAGAGTTGGTGCTCCGCCGCTGGTCCTGGGCCGGCACAACTACTCCCAAATCCTCTGCTGCTCATTCTCCGCGTCAGTCGTCACTCGACGACTGGGTCTCCTCGCCTTCAGGTGGGGCGGGTGTCCTAGGTGTTTTTCGTCGCCTTCAGGTGGGGCGGGTATCCTGCAGGTATCAGTCGACCTGGGCTCGTTAAGCGCTTTTTCTTACTCCTCGCTTGGTCACTTGCCCGGGAGTGGCAATCGCCCACTCTTCACGCACAAAATTTCTTCGTCCGTGCCAATCGACCTCTTTCAAAGAACTCCACGAAGTTTCGGCATCGCTCCCTCTCGCTCTCTCTCATGGGCGCGTGCCCGTTTTCGGGGGTTGACTTCTAACGCGATCGTGCGCTCTCTCGCTCGCTCTTATGCGAGGCTTGCTCATGTGACCGCTTTTCGTGAAGAATTTCTCGTTTCTGTGCTGGTATGTGCGTGTCGGTGTGAGTTAAGCCTTCCAGGCTAGCGATGCGAGTCTCTGTGGTGGTGATGGTTTTATCAACTATTGTGTGTGGCTTTGCAGCCTTAAACCTAACTTATAATAATATTTTACATTATATATAAGCCTTATTTAATTACTTATAATATTTATAGTGTATTCTAGGTGTAGTTATATATATTGTAACGAACTGATTTTAATGGTCTGCTCGCTACGAGATTCGTGCGGCTAGCTCAGTATATTGTGTGTTCGTCCCACCAAATTTATATTAACGTGACCGCCCAGAAGCTCAGTGAGAAAGCACAGAATTCACGGGTTCGTATTGGGTTTTATTGCGGGTATATTATTACAAGTGTCTTAGTCGCTTGGTTGGCCTTGACTCGTTGCTTGTGACTTTCGGTGCTTCCGACGGTCCTGATTGACTCGACGACCTCTCGCCTTGACGACTCGGTGCTCCAGTCCTGTAGCTCCCTGAAGATACTCGCAGTTCCCTGAAGATCCTCGCCGCTCCCTGAAGATCCTCGCAGCTCCCTGAAGACGCTCGCCCGCTGTTCACTTCTCACGCGTGACTTGGTGACTGTTGGTAACGACTCGGAATCGCGAGGGGTATCGGCCGTACGGGCTTAGGGAAGCGTCACCGTTCTCAGACTAGGGTGAACAGAAGCTGCGCTCTCCAGGATCGCTCCTTTCGACACACCGCCGCCTGTCCCTTGCTCTGTCCCGGATGGTCCCACTGGGTTTCTGCTCAGCCCGCGCGGACAGTCAAGGCGGAACGCCAGGAAGCTGCCTCGCGCCTTACTTCGCTTCCACGCCTAGTGTAAACGAACGTTCCACCCTAGCCTCACCCTTTTGCTTTTCGTCTGGGACGTTTCCGTGTGGCTTTTGGTACTCGGGGTTCGGGCACGCCGCTCCGGGACCTCGCAAGTCGAATCCGTAGGGCTCTCCTGGATAATTCCACTCGAGACCGTACCGATCGACCGCTCTCCCTTCTGGCTTGTTATACTCGTGGTTCGGGCACGCCGCTCCGGGACCTCGCAAGTCGAATCCGTAGGACTCTCCTGGGCAATTCCACTCGAGACCTTACCGATCGACCGCATCGACTTTGACTCCTTGTGATCGACTGATTCAGCTGCCAGCGCTCTGCGGCCTTATATAGGGCCTCCGGGAACCGTTATTTCCCTTTTGCGCACGGCCCGCTGGATCTCTCCACTCTGGGTCCAAAGTCCGTGCCTCCTGGATGACCCACTTGTCGTTCCCGTACCGCTTCCCATCGATGCTCCGCCCACTGCTGCCATCCCGCCGATTCCCGTGATGCTTGTGGCACGCCTGTGTGCCGCTCCACCGCCGAGATGTGGCACTTCCTCTCCCGGTCCAAAGTTCACGGGAGAGTCCAAAGTCCGGTGGAGTCCAGTAACCCGCTTTTGCACACGGCACTCTTGCCTTGCCCGCGAAGTCTCCACTCTCTCTCGATCTCCATCCTTGGTCTCCAAACTCTCTCGCTCTCCTTCATTGGTCTCCGAACTCTCTCGCTCTCCTTCGTTGGTCTCCAAACTCTCTCGCTCTCCTCGCCGCGCCGTTACTACGCGAATTCGCCGCGTATCTGGCAAGCGGCCGGCCATCTGCTGCTGCTCTTATTTGTGGGGAGTTATTTAACTCCTCACATTCCCCCCTTACTTCGGGAAACATTTAAACTGGTTCCTACTCTCCGGCATTTTCTTGTTTATCCTAGCCATCGAGTCCTTGTGATTCCCGCGGCGCTCCCTCGTTGCTCCCTCGATGCTCCCACGACGCTCTTAACTCCATTGAGTTTCTACAGCGCTGGTCATCCTCCTCGTAGCAACTTGAATCTCCCGCGCCGATATCTTCCCTGACTCCACTGGGACATCGATACTCGTGTGCTATCGATCCCCAGTTCGCTGCTCATCGCTGCGTTCTACTCCGTTTATTTGCTTCCTCCGCCTGGTCACACCATTCGTGCGGCGTTGCCACCTGCTCGTTGCGATATTTCCACCTTTGGCCGATATTACCATTTGACGTGTACCCATCGATCGCACTTTCATCTAGTGCCAATCGATCGGCTATCGAGGCGCCCCCTTCCCTGGCTCATGGTGATCTTGCAACTTTCTAGGTAAGTTTTCGCATTTCCTCACTCCTTTCTATTTCACCTCTCTCGCCTCTCGTCTCTCTCTCTCTCGCCCTTCAATCGTCCTCAGCCGGCTGAGCCTGGCTTTACGCTGGCAACACTCGAAAGCTGGTGCGGAGAGGACTTCGCATTTGCTTCGCTGCAGGTAAGTATTTTGGTGTCGCTTGGCTGCTTCCTGTATTAACCCAATATTGATTTCAGGATGCTGAAGCTGCCATGTATGCCCCTTACTTCTGGCCCCTGTTTCAGCCGCGTTTCCCGTTCTATGCCGGTTTTTTTTTTAAACTCTGTTTTTAGTTTCATTTAACTTTTATTTCCGCTCCTCGAACACTCTCATGCCCGCCAGCCCCAACCGGACGCGGAACGCGCGCCCCTCTCTCCATACGCGCACGCTGCGCCTGCCGCCCAGGATGCGAGCCTCCTGTACCACCGGTGCCTCCGCGATCCCTTCGGGCCACTCCGGCTCCGCGATCTCTCGCCATCGCTGGCCCTCCGGCGCCGTCATCGTCCGCGACAACTTCGGCCGGGCCACCACCTCGGACACTTCGGGCGCCGAGTGCTGCCGCTTAAGCGGAGGACGGCCGTTTTCCACGGGCTCAGGCCACACTCAGGGTCCTCGCTCCAGAGGCTCCGCGGTTACTGCGCTCCCGGTAGGCATTGGCGTCGATGGCCCTGTCCTTGGCGTCGTTGGTCCGGTGCTCGGCGTCGTTGGTCCGGTGCTCGGCGTCGGTGGTGCCCACTGCTCCGGTCTGCCACGGGTCCTGGGGTCCAGCGGGCTCACCCGGGGACCACATTCTTCCCAGATCCGGGGTTCTTCCGTCGCTGCCGTCTCCTCCGCGGGTCCCTCCGGCCAGGTCCAGACAACCGTCTGCTGTCGCCACCTTACCCCTTCGGCCACGAACGTCCGGGTGCTGTGGTTCACGTGGGCCGCCGGTATGTCTGTCCGGATGTGTTGCTGCTGCGATGGTGGCTGCTGCTGCGGTGGTGGCTGCTGCTGTGGTGGCTGCTGCTGCAGTGGTGGCTGCTGCTGTGGTGGCTGCTGCTGCGGTGGTGGCTGCTGCTGCGGTGGCTGCTGCTGCGGTGGTGGCTGCTGCTGTGGTGGCTGCTGCTGCGGTGGTGGCTGCTGCTGTGGTGTCTGCTGCTGCGGTGGTGGCTGCTGCTGCGGTGGCGGCTGCTGCTGTGGTGGCTGCTGCTGCGGTGGCTGCTGCTGCGGTGGTGGCTGCTGCTGCGGTGGCTGCTGCTGCTGCGGTGGCTGCTGCTCGTGCTGGCGGTCGTGCTGGCGTCCACTGTGGTGACCCCTCGTACCGCGGTGTGGGCGGGATTTCGGGCAGCCACCGCGGAGGCGAGGGCGCCCAATCGTCTGCCACTTCTTGCGGCGGGATGCAGGGTTCGGGCGCATACCTCGGCGTAGGTGGGTACCCCGGGTTTTCCCACAGCTGCGTCTCCTCCTCCTCGGCCATCCGTAGTTGGGCCTGCCACTCCGGCGACTCCTCCATCTCGCGCCTCGCACTTGCGCCGGATCTCCCACGTAGCCGCTACCACAGCCTCGGCATGGCTAACGGGAGCCGGCTGGTCCTGGGGCGGCTCTTCACTGGCACACTCCACCTGCGCCGCGCCAGTCGGGATGCGTCCGTCGGCCCGGTTGAACGCCTTGCGAAGCCGCCATCGCCGTTGCTCCACCCGCGGGTCCTCCACCAACTCGACGTCGCTGTCGGAGCTGATCACCGGCTCGGGGACGCCCCGCCCGGAGATCCGGCGCGAGGTTCGGGTAGGCCGGGCTGCCGACCATCCTTGCCCCGGGCTAGATCCTCCGGACGGCTGGTAGGCAGCCATCATCCTGCGCGCTTCGCTCCTCGTCACACGTGTGCTCATGATGCTCGTTGATTTTAATTGTGCAGCTGGAGCCTGGGCTTCCTTTAACGACACCTCGGTTCCGAGCCTTCCTCTTTGCTCAATCCCGCTATTTCCATCGGCCTCTCCTTCTTACTACCCAGATCTGCGGTACAGCTCTCTGCTCTGTGCCGTCTTCCCCCTTCCTTCGGCAGACTTTTGATGCGTGTTTTTTCCTTTCCTCCGGTCAGTCCCAATCGAGACCTTAGACGCTCTGGTTCGCTCCCTTTGTGTTCTTAACGTTCTCCTGATGTCCTTTATGTGTTTCATTGCGCCTTTGTAGATGCCCTGTAGTATCCTTGGAGGTATCCTTGGAATTTGTTCGTAGTATCATTTGGGAATCCTTGCTGGTATCCTTGGACTCTTTCCGTAGTACCCTTTGGGAATCCTTGGACGTATCCTTTGACACCTTTCGTAGTATCCTTTGGGCATCCTTGGAGGTATCCTTGGAATCCTTTCGTAATACCCTTTGGGCATCCTTGGAGGTATCCTTGGACTCCTCTCGTAGTATCCTTTGGGCATCCTTGGAGGTATCCTTGGACTCCTTTCGTAGTATCCTTTGGGCATCCTTGGGGGTATCCTTGGACTCCTTTCGTAGTATCCTTTGGGCATCCTTGGAGGTATCCTTGGACTCCTTTCGTAGTATCCTTTGGGCATCCTTGGACTCCTTTCGTAGTATCCTTTGGGCATCCTTGTAGGTATCCTTGGGATCCTTTCGTATTATCCTTTGGTCATCCTTGGAGGTATCCTTGGACTTTTAATGTTGTTTTGCATCTGTTGTGTCTGCTTGCTGTAGCCGCTCGCTTGTGTTTTCCGTTTGTTGCTGTTTCAGCTCGCTTACGTGGATGGTCCGCTCCTTCTTTGTGTTTATGTGTCGTATTTTGCAGATTACTGGTGACGCAAAACCTATGACTTGGTAAGGTCCGTCGTATCTTGGGGCCAATTTTGCTGCGAACCCCTCGGCCGCTTTTGATAAGTGGTGTTCCTTGGCCCACACGACGTCACCCACCTTTGGCGTCCATTGCCTCCTCCTTAGGTTATAATGCCTAGCCTGGTCCTGGGATGCATTCTCCAGGTTCCGCCTTACAATCTCGAAGATTTCCCTGAGTTTGTTAGCATTCTCTTCCGGGGTCTCTGTCGGTCGTCCGGTCCCTACGGTTTCTCTGTCGTATAGGGCGCTCGGTAGTCTTGGTTCTCTGCCTTGGGTAATGAACGACGGTGTGTAACCTGTGGATTCTGAAACGCTCGTGTTTACTGCCAGCATGATTTCTGGCCATTTTTCGTCCCAGTCTCTTTGGTTCTGCCCTGCGAACTGCGCAATCATTGTTTTCACCGTCCTATTGGCTCTCTCAGTCGGGTTCTCCTGTGGGGTGTATGGAGCTGTGAACTGTTGCCTGGCTCCCATTTCGGACAGGAAATTCTTGAGGGTTTTGCTGGTAAACTGGACTCCGTTGTCCGTTATGACTATTTTGGGGACCCCATACCTCGCGATTATGCGTTCTTTAAAAGCTTTCTTTAGGGATTCGGCCGTCGCGCTTCGCAGCGGCACCAACTCAGTCCACTTGGAGAACCGGTCTATCAATACCAGCAGCATTTGGTTGCCGTGCTTCGAACGCGGCAGGGGTCCGACGAAGTCCGCACATACCGTAGCCCATGGTTCCTCTGGCACCTGCGTAAGCATTTTCCCAGCCATTTGCATCTGATTCGGCTTGAACCTCATGCATGTCTCGCATACTCGCACGTGGGCTCGGGCGTCTCTGTGCATTCCTGGCCAGTAGTACCGGGCTGCCAGGCGTGCTATTGTCTTTCGGCTTCCTACATGGCCAGCCGCCGGTGAGTCGTGGTTCTCCTTCAGCACCGTTTCCCGTAGAGCTTTCGGGACGCACATCTTCCATGTTGCAACATCTTCGCTGCCCGCTCTATGAGGTATATTCCTGTACAGGGTGTTACCCTCCATAACGTAGTCTGGATACTTTTGCGGCTGGGTCCTTATCTTTTCGCGCATTTCCAGAATCCAGCTGCATGCTGCAGAAGCTTCCGCCGCCGACGTCTCCTTGATCCCTCGAAGCGTTTCCGGCAGTGGCTGCCTTGACAAAGCGTCTGCCACCACGTTGAGTTGCCCTTTCCTGTACGCTATTTCGAAGTCGTACTGCTGCAACTCCAGGGCCCATCTGGCGATCCTCCCTGAAGGGCTCTCTATGCTGTTGAGCCACTTCAGTGCCATGTGGTCGGTTACTACTTTAAAGTGGTAACCTTCCAGATACGGCTTGAGCTTTCGGATTTCCCAGACGATTGCCAAGCACTCCTTCTCGGTTGTTGAGTAATTCTTCTCAGCGCCGTTGAGCGTTCGGCTTGAGTAAGAGATTACCTTTTCGCCTCGTTCAGTTTCCTGGGTCAAGATTGCCCCGATGCCGTAGTCGCTTGCGTCAGTTTGCAAGATGAATGGTTTGTCGAAGTCCGGGCATGCCAGTACGGGATCTGCGACGAGTCTTGCCTTCACCTCTTCGAACGCCGTCTGATGTTCCTGTGTCCACACCCGTTTATTGCCTTTGCGTAGCAGATCGTTGAGAGGTTTGACTATTTTTGCGAAGTCAGGTACAAACCGGCGGTACCATGATGCTACGCCCAGGTACTGTCGGAGCTCTCTTACTGTCGATGGTGGTTCTAGTTCGGCGATGGCTGCTACCTTTTACGGATCCGTGCCTATTCCTTCGCTAGTCACTCGATGACCGAGGTATAACAGCTCTTTCTTGAAAAATTGGCACATCTCCGGGTTTAATCTCAGATTTGCCCCCTTTAGTCGTCGGAACACTTCCTTTATGTTGGCCTTATGTTCTTCCAGCGAGCGCCCGATCAATGTCGTCCTGGTAAGCAAATGCGTGCGGCGACATTTCTGGGCCGATCACCCGGTCCAGCACCCGTTGAAAGGTCGCAGACGCCGAATGAAGTCCGAATGGCATTACTTTCCATTGGAATAAACCTTTCCCCGGCACTGTAAATGCCGTATACTGCCTGCTGTCCGCTTTCAGTGGAATTTGCCAGTACCCATCCTTTAGGTCCAAGCTGCTGATGTACCGTGCTTCCCTCAGTTGGTCGAGAATATAATTTATTTGGGGCATCGGGTAGGCATCCTTTACAGATTTGGCGTTTATTTGCCTAAAGTCGACGCACAGTCTCCATTTGCCCGTCTTTTTTCTAACCATCACGATGGGAGTGGCTTGTTGAGTGTTCTATGTATCCCATTTGGAGAAGCTCGTCCACCTTCGCATTGATCTCCCCTTGAACTTTCGGATTCTTGGGATAGTATCGCTGCTTTATTGGTTTGTCGTCTTTCATCGTGATCTGATGCTCTGCCATGTTTGATGTTCCCTTCATGCTGCTAAAAGTCGATAGCTCTGCCTCCAGGAATTTCGTCGTGTCGTCATCTTCGCTTGCCCGTTGTACGACTGCCACCGACAACTTTTCCTCGAGCCATCCCTTGTGACGATTCCTGGCCGGTATTATCACTTCGTGTCCAGCGCACTTAATTTCGGTACCGACTTGTGTTAGAAAGTTCCATCCCAACACCAATGAATCCACTACTCCTGGTAGTATCAGCAGGCTCATGCTCAGTCGCTTGTTCCCGAACGCGATTTCCACCTCCAGCTGCTCATCGATTACGCCACATCTTCCGTCTGCCAACCTAACTTGCCGTCGTATCCTCGTAATCTTTCCGAGGGCAGCCAGGTCGTCCGCCAGTTCTTTGCTTATAAAGCTTGCTGTTGCCCCGGTGTCGATTGTGGCCTTGTATGTGCCCCCACCAATCGTCACCGCTGCGGACAACTGCTGCTCCTCCTCGATCAGCTTTCCCGTTAGTTTGGAGAGGTAGCACCTTGCGACCCCCGCTCGCCTCTCTGCGGCTGAGATCGCTGGGCATTTCCCGCCTGCTGGCAGCATTCAACGCTCCTGACGCCTACTCTCCCGCACACCCAGCAGAACAACAGGCGTTGGTGCCGACATCCCCGCGCCCAGTGTCCATGACCGCCGCACTTTCGGCAGGCCTCCTGGGGGTCTGTGATGTGTGTCGTTTCACGAGGCCTTTGTGTTGTACTTGGTGGCCTCCAAAAATTGTTGCATCTGTTGCTGTTGTGGTGGTGTCCATTGGCCTCCGCGTGGTGCTCCTGTTGCCTGCTGCCGTGGTACTCGGTTAGGTGGCGACCATTGGTCGTTTCCCCGCGTCTCCTGGATTCCTGTCTCTTCGCATCTTCTGCATGTTACCTGCGCTGGCGATGCCGACTTGTTCTTAGAGAATTTGTTCTCCTGCGCGAACGCTTCCCGCTTCTTTTCGAGTTCTTCATACTCGTCTGCTAATATCATCAGCGTGTCCAGGTCCGACACTTTGTATGCCCTTAGGAAGATCCTTAGACTGGGGGTGCAGTTCTCCTTGATGATCCTTAGGGTCTCTATAGCGGAGTAATTAAGTGGCCTCACCATCGTCTGCATGTCGATCATGTAGTCTTTGAACGACTCGCTGAAGCCCTGCTGCCGTTGCCTGACCTGATCCGCCAGCCTGGTGAAGAATTCTCTCGGTAGAAAGTATGTGTGGAAACTATCTATGAACTCCGCCCAGGTTTTCCATTGTTTGTTGTTGGCGATGAACCACTTCAAAGCCCTTCCCTTCAGCAATTCAGGCATCGCTCGGGGAATCATGTCTAACTCCAAGCCGTATGTGTTGGCGGACCATTCCACCTGCTCCAGGAACTCGAACGGTTTTTCCGCCCCGTCGAACCTGAACGACCATTCGCGGACCTGTTTAGTGATCCTTGCATAGTCTGATTGATTGGGTCTCGAGATCACCGCTGTTGTTTTCCTGTCTTGGCTTGATTCTCTCCTGTTTGCCTCCTTTTGTAGGTTGTCAACGCTCAGGCTTGCCAATAAGTTGTCCCCTTCGGCGGTTGTTAACGTGATGCTGGGGCCGGCTTTGTCGTGGTATGTGGCTTCCAAATCGGCCCAGATGTCAACGAGTTGTGGGTCATTATCCGTTTCTGAGTAATACTCGGATAATGCTTTTCTCATGTCCTCTAATCTTCCGTCCAGGGTGACATTAAGCCTCTGTGCGACATTGGCGAAATCCTCCTTTTTAAGCCGGTAGATCCACTTCTTCCCCATTCTGTTTAAATTGCTTTCACTGCTGGGACAATCACGTTGGGCGCCAGATGTAACGAACTGATTTTTATGGTCTGCTCGCTACGAGATTCGTGCGGCTAGCTCAGTACATATATTGTGTGTTCGTCCCACCAAATTTATATTAACGTGACCGCCCAGTAGCTCAGTGAGAAAGCACAGAATTCACGGGTTCGTATTGGGTTTTATTGCGGGTATATTATTACAAGTGTCTTAGTCGCTTGGTTGGCCTTGACTCGTTGCTTGTGACCTTCGGTGCTTCCGACGGTCCTGATTGACTCGACGACCTCTCGCCTTGACGACTCGGTGCTCCAGTCCTGTAGCTCCCTGAAGATACTCGCAGCTCCCTGAAGATCCTCGCCGCTCCCTGAAGATCCTCGCAGCTCGCTGAAGACGCTCGCCCGCTGTTCACTTCTCACGCGTGACTTGGTAACTGTTGGTAACGACTCGGAATCGCGAGGGGTATCGGCCGTACGGGCTTAGGGAAGCGTCACCGTTCTCAGACTAGGGTGAACAGAAGCTGCGCTCTCCAGGATCGCTCCTTTCGACACACCGCCGCCTGTCCCTTGCTCTGTCCCGGATGGTCCCACTGGGTTTCTGCTCAGCCCGCGCGGACAGTCAAGGCGGAACGCCAGGAAGCTGCCTCGCGCCTTACTTCGCTTCCACGCCTAGTGTAAACGAACGTTCCACCCTAGCCTCAACCTTTTGCTTTTCGTCTGGGACGTTTCCGTGTGGCTTTTGGTACTCGGGGTTCGGGCACGCCGCTCCGGGACCTCGCAAGTCGAATCCGTAGGGCTCTCCTGGATAATTCCACTCGAGACCGTACCGATCGACCGCTCTCCCTTCTGGCTTGTTATACTCGTGGTTCGGGCACGCCGCTCCGGGACCTCGCAAGTCGAATCCGTAGGGCTCTCCTGGACAATTCCACTCGAGACCTTACCAATCGACCGCATCGACTTTGACTCCTTGTGATCGACTGATCCAGCTGCCAGCGCTCTGCGGCCTTATATAGGGCCTCCGGGAACCGTTATTTCCCTTTTGCGCACGGCCCGCTGGATCTCTCCACTCTGGGTCCAAAGTCCGTGCCTCCTGGATGACCCACTTGTCGTTCCCGTACCGCTTCCAATCGATGCTCCGCCCACTGCTGCCATCCCGCCGATTCCCGTGATGCTTGTGGCACGCCTGTGTGCCGCTCCACCGCCGAGATGTGGCACTTCCTCTCCCGGTCCAAAGTTCACGGGAGAGTCCAAAGTCCGGTGGAGTCCCGTAACCCGCTTTTGCACACGGCACTCTTGCCTTGCCCGCGAAGTCTCCACTCTCTCTCGATCTCCATCCTTGGTCTCCAAACTCTCTCGCTCTCCTTCATTGGTCTCCGAACTCTCTCGCTCTCCTTCGTTGGTCTCCAAACTCTCTCGCTCTCCTCGCCGCGCCGTTACTACGCGAATTCGCCGCGTATCTGGCAAGCGGCCGGCCATCTGCTGCTGCTCTTATTTGTGGGGAGTTATTTAACTCCTCACATTCCCCCCTTACTTCGGGAAACATTTAAACTGGTTCCTACTCTCCGGCATTTTCTTGTTTATCCTAGCCATCGAGTCCTTGTGATTCCCGCGGCGCTCCCTCGTTGCTCCCTCGATGCTCCCACGACGCTCTTAACTCCATTGAGTTTCTACAGCGCTGGTCATCCTCCTCGTAGCAACTTGAATCTCCCGCGCCGATATCTTCCCTGACTCCACTGGGACATCGATACTCGTGTGCTATCGATCCCCAGTTCGCTGCTCATCGCTGCGTTCTACTCCGTTTATTTGCTTCCTCCGCCTGGTCACACCATTCGTGCGGCGTTGCCACCTGCTCGTTGCGATATTTCCACCTTTGGCCGATATTACCATTTGACGTGTACCCATCGATCGCACTTTCATCTAGTGCCAATCGATCGCCTATCGAGGCGCCCCCTTCCCTGGCTCATGGTGATCTTGCAACTTTCTAGGTAAGTTTTCGCATTTCCTCACTCCTTTCTATTTCATCCTTTCTCTCTCCACACGACCTCTCTCGTCTCTCGTCTCTCTCTCTCTCTCGCCCTTCAATCGTCCTCAGCCGGCTGAGCCTGGCTTTACGCTGGCAACACTCGAAAGCTGGTGCGGAGAGGACTTCGCATTTGCTTCGCTGCAGGTAAGTATTTTGGTGTCGCTTGGCTGCTTCCTGTATTAACCCAATATTGATTTCAGGATGCTGAAGCTGCCATGTATGCCCCTTACTTCTGGCCCCTGTTTCAGCCGCGTTTCCCGTTCTATGCCGGTTTTTTTTTTTTAACTCTGTTTTTAGTTTCATTTAACTTTTATTTCCGCTCCTCGAACACTCTCATGCCCGCCAGCCCCAACCGGACGCGGAACGCGCGCCCCTCTCTCCATACGCGCACGCTGCGCCTGCCGCCCAGGATGCGAGCCTCCTGTACCACCGGTGCCTCCGCGATCCCTTCGGGCCACTCCGGCTCCGCGATCTCTCGCCATCGCTGGCCCTCCAGCGCCGTCATCGTCCGCGACAACTTCGGCCGGGCCACCACCTCGGACACTTCGGGCGCCGAGTGCTGCCGCTTAAGCGGAGGACGGCCGTTTTCCACGGGCTCAGGCCACACTCAGGGTCCTCGCTCCAGAGGCTCCGCGGTTACTGCGCTCCCGGTAGGCATTGGCGTCGATGGCCCTGTCCTTGGCGTCGTTGGTCCGGTGCTCGGCGTCGTTGGTCCGGTGCTCGGCGTCGGTGGTGCCCACTGCTCCGGTCTGCCACGGGTCCTGGGGTCCAGCGGGCTCACCCGGGGACCACATTCTTCCCAGATCCGGGGTTCTTCCGTCGCTGCCGTCTCCTCCGCGGGTCCCTCCGGCCAGGTCCAGACAACCGTCTGCTGTCGCCACCTTACCCCTTCGGCCACGAACGTCCGGGTGCTGTGGTTCACGTGGGCCGCCGGTATGTCTGTCCGGATGTGTTGCTGCTGCGATGGTGGCTGCTGCTGCGGTGGTGGCTGCTGCTGCGGTGGTGGCTGCTGCTGTGGTGGCTGCTGCTGCAGTGGTGGCTGCTGCTGTGGTGGCTGCTGCTGCGGTGGTGGCTGCTGCTGCGGTGGCTGCTGCTGCGGTGGTGGCTGCTGCTGTGGTGGCTGCTGCTGCGGTGGTGGCTGCTGCTGTGGTGTCTGCTGCTGCGGTGGTGGCTGCTGCTGCGGTGGCGGCTGCTGCTGTGGTGGCTGCTGCTGCGGTGGCTGCTGCTGCGGTGGTGGCTGCTGCTGCGGTGGCTGCTGCTGCTGCGGTGGCTGCTGCTCGTGCTGGCGGTCGTGCTGGCGTCCACTGTGGTGACCCCTCGTACCGCGGTGTGGGCGGGATTTCGGGCAGCCACCGCGGAGGCGAGGGCGCCCAATCGTCTGCCACTTCTTGCGGCGGGATGCAGGGTTCGGGCGCATACCTCGGCGTAGGTGGGTACCCCGGGTTTTCCCACAGCTGCGTCTCCTCCTCCTCGGCCATCCGTAGTTGGGCCTGCCACTCCGGCGACTTCTCCATCTCGCGCCTCGCATTTGCGCCGGAACTCCCACGTAGCCGCTACCACAGCCTCGGCATGGCTAACGGGAGCCGGCTGGTCCTGGGGCGGCTCTTCACTGGCACACTCCACCTGCGCCGCGCCAGTCGGGATGCGTCCGTCGGCCCGGTTGAACGCCTTGCGAAGCCGCCATCGCCGTTGCTCCACCCGCGGGTCCTCCACCAACTCGACGTCGCTGTCGGAGCTGATCACCGGCTCGGGGACGCCCCGCCCGGAGATCCGGCGCGAGGTTCGGGTAGGCCGGGCTGCCGACCATCCTTGCCCCGGGCTAGATCCTCCGGACGGCTGGTGGGCAGCCATCATCCTGCGCGCTTCGCTCCTCGTCACACGTGTGCTCATGATGCTCGTTGATTTTAATTGTGCAGCTGGAGCCTGGGCTTCCTTTAACGACACCTCGGTTCCGAGCCTTCCTCTTTGCTCAATCCCGCTATTTCCATCGGCCTCTCCTTCTTACTACCCAGATCTGCGGTACAGCTCTCTGTTCTGTGCCGTCTTCCCCCTTCCTTAGGCAGACTTTTGATGCGTGTTTTTTCCTTTCCTCCGGTCAGTCCCAATCGAGACCTTAGACGCTCTGGCTCGCTCCCTTTGTGTTCTTAACGTTCTCCTGATGTCCTTTATGTGTTTCATTGCGCCTTTGTAGATGCCCTGTAGTATCCTTGGAGGTATCCTTGGAATTTGTTCGTAGTATCATTTGGGAATCCTTGCTGGTATCCTTGGACTCTTTCCGTAGTACCCTTTGGGAATCCTTGGACGTATCCTTTGACTCCTTTCGTAGTATCCTTTGGGCATCCTTGGAGGTATCCTTGGAATCCTTTCGTAATACCCTTTGGGCATCCTTGGAGGTATCCTTGGACTCCTCTCGTAGTATCCTTTGGGCATCCTTGGGGGTATCCTTGGACTCCTTTCGTAGTATCCTTTGGGCATCCTTGGAGGTATCCTTGGACTCCTTTCGTAGTATCCTTTGGGCATCCTTGGACTCCTTTCGTAGTATCCTTTGGGCATCCTTGTAGGTATCCTTGGGATCCTTTCGTATTATCCTTTGGTCATCCTTGGAGGTATCCTTGGACTTTTAATGTTGTTTTGCATCTGTTGTGTCTGCTTGCTGTAGCCGCTCGCTTGTGTTTTCCGTTTGTTGCTGTTTCAGCTCGCTTACGTGGATGGTCCGCTCCTTCTTTGTGTTTATGTGTCGTATTTTGCAGATTACTGGTGACGCAAAACCTACGACTTGGTAAGGTCCGTCGTATCTTGGGGCCAATTTTGCTGCGAACCCCTCGGCCGCTTTTGATAAGTGGTGTTCCTTGGCCCACACGACGTCACCCACCTTTGGCGTCCATTGCCTCCTCCTTAGGTTATAATGCCTAGCCTGGTCCTGGGATGCTTTCTCCAGGTTCCGCCTTACAATCTCGAAGATTTCCCTGAGTTTGTTAGCATTCTCTTCCGGGGTCTCTGTCGGTCGTCCGGTCCCTACGGTTTCTCTGTCGTATAGGGCGCTCGGTAGTCTTGGTTCTCTCTGGCACCTGCGTAAGCATTTTCCCAGCCATTTGCATCTGATTCGGCTTGAACCTCATGCATGTCTCGCATACTCGCACGTGGGCTCGGGCGTCTCTGTGCATTCCTGGCCAGTAGTACCGGGCTGCCAGACGTGCTATTGTCTTTCGGCTTCCTACATGGCCAGCCGCCGGTGAGTCGTGGTTCTCCTTCAGCACCGTTTCCCGTAGAGCTTTCGGGACGCACATCTTCCATGTTGCAACATCTTCGCTGCCCGCTCTATGAGGTATATTCCTGTACAGGGTGTTACCCTCCATAACGTAGTCTGGATACTTTTGCGGCTGGGTCCTTATCTTTTCGCGCATTTCCAGAATCCAGCTGCATGCTGCAGAAGCTTCCGCCGCCGACGTCTCCTTGATCCCTCGAAGCGTTTCCGGCAGTGGCTGCCTTGACAAAGCGTCTGCCACCACGTTGAGTTGCCCTTTCCTGTACGCCATTTCGAAGTCGTACTGCTGCAACTCCAGGGCCCATCTGGCGATCCTCCCTGAAGGGCTCTCTATGCTGTTGAGCCACTTCAGTGCCATGTGGTCGGTTACTACTTTAAAGTGGTAACCTTCCATATACGGCTTGAGCTTTCGGATTGCCCAGACGATTGCCAAGCACTCCTTCTCGGTTGTTGAGTAATTCTTCTCAGCGCCGTTGAGCGTTCGGCTTGAGTAAGAGATTACCTTTTCGCCTCGTTCAGTTTCCTGGGTCAAGATTGCCCCGATGCCGTAGTCGCTTGCGTCAGTTTGCAAGATGAATGGTTTGTCGAAGTCCGGGCATGCCAGTACGGGGTCTGCGACGAGTCTTGCCTTCACCTCTTCGAACGCCGTCTGATGTTCCTGTGTCCACACCCATTTATTGCCTTTGCGTAGCAGATCGTTGAGAGGTTTGACTATTTTTGCGAAGTCAGGTACAAACCGGCGGTACCATGATGCTACGCCCAGGTACTGTCGGAGCTCTCTTACTGTCGATGGTGGTTCTAGTTCGGCGATGGCTGCTACCTTTTACGGATCCGTGCCTATGCCTTCGCTAGTCACTCGATGACCGAGGTATAACAGCTCTTTCTTGAAAAATTGGCACATCTCCGGGTTTAATCTCAGATTTGCCCCCTTTAGTCGTCGGAACACTTCCTTTATGTTGGCCTTATGTTCTTCCAGCGAGCGCCCGATCACTGTCGTCCTGGTAAGCAAATGCGTGCGGCGACATTTCTGGGCCGATCACCCGGTCCAGCACCCGTTGAAAGGTCGCAGACGCCGAATGAAGTCCGAATGGCATTACTTTCCATTGGAATAAACCTTTCCCCGGCACTGTAAATGCCGTATACTGCCTGCTGTCCGCTTTCAGTGGAATTTGCCAGTACCCATCCTTTAGGTCCAAGCTGCTGATGTACCGTGCTTCCCTCAGTTGGTCGAGAATATAATTTATTTGGGGCATCGGGTAGGCATCCTTTACAGATTTGGCGTTTATTTGCCTAAAGTCGACGCACAGTCTCCATTTGCCCGTCTTTTTTCTAACCATCACGATGGGAGTGGCTTGTTGAGTGTTCTATGTATCCCATTTGGAGAAGCTCGTCCACCTTCGCATTGATCTCCCCTTGAACTTTCGGATTCTTGGGATAGTATCGCTGCTTTATTGGTTTGTCGTCTTTCATCGTGATCTGATGCTCTGCCATGTTTGATGTTCCCTTCATGCTGCTAAAAGTCGATAGCTCTGCCTCCAGGAATTTCGTCGTGTCGTCATCTTCGCTTGCCCGTTGTACGACTGCCACCGACAACTTTTCCTCGAGCCATCCCTTGTGACGATTCCTGGCCGGTATTATCACTTCGTGTCCAGCGCACTTAATTTCGGTACCGACTTGTGTTAGAAAGTTCCATCCCAACACCAATGAATCCACTACTCCTGGTAGTATCAGCAGGCTCATGCTCAGTCGCTTGTTCCCGAACGCGATTTCCACCTCCAGCTGCTCATCGATTACGCCACATCTTCCGTCTGCCAACCTAACTTGCCGTCGTATCCTCGTAATCTTTCCGAGGGCAGCCAGGTCGTCCGCCAGTTCTTTGCTTATAAAGCTTGCTGTTGCCCCGGTGTCGATTGTGGCCTTGTATGTGCCCCCACCAATCGTCACCGCTGCGGACAACTGCTGCTCCTCCTCGATCAGCTTTCCCGTTAGTTTGGAGAGGTAGCACCTTGCGACCCCCGCTCGCCTCTCTGCGGCTGAGATCGCTGGGCATTTCCCGCCTGCTGGCAGCATTCAACGCTCCTGACGCCTACTCTCCCGCACACCCAGCAGAACAACAGGCGTTGGTGCCGACATCCCCGCGCCCAGTGTCCATGACCGCCGCACTTTCGGCAGGCCTCCTGGGGGTCTGTGATGTGTGTCGTTTCACGAGGCCTTTGTGTTGTACTTGGTGGCCTCCAAAAATTGTTTGCTGGTTGCATCTGTTGCTGTTGTGGTGGTGTCCATTGGCCTCCGCGTGGTGCTCCTGTTGCCTGCTGCCGTGGTACTCGGTTAGGTGGCGACCATTTCCCCGCGTCTCCTGGATTCCTGTCTCTTCGCATCTTCTGCATGTTACCTGCGCTGGCGATGCCGACTTGTTCTTAGAGAATTTGTTCTCCTGCGCGAACGCTTCCCGCTTCTTTTCGAGTTCTTCATACTCGTCTGCTAATATCATCAGCGTGTCCAGGTCCGACACTTTGTATGCCCTTAGGAAGATCCTTAGACTGGGGGTGCAGTTCTCCTTGATGATCCTTAGGGTCTCTATAGCGGAGTAATTAAGTGGCCTCACCATCGTCTGCATGTCGATCATGTAGTCTTTGAACGACTCGCTGAAGCCCTGCTGCCGTTGCCTGACCTGATCCGCCAGCCTGGTGAAGAATTCTCTCGGTACAAAGTATGTGTGGAAACTATCTATGAACTCCGCCCAGGTTTTCCATTGTTTGTTGTTGGCGATGAACCACTTCAAAGCCCTTCCCTTCAGCAATTCAGGCATCGCTCGGGGAATCATGTCTAACTCCAAGCCGTATGTGTTGGCGGACCATTCCACCTGCTCCAGGAACTCGAACGGTTTTTCCGCCCCGTCGAACCTGAACGACCATTCGCGGACCTGTTTAGCGATCCTTGCATAGTCTGATTGATTGGGTCTCGAGATCACCGCTGTTGTTTTCCTGTCTTGGCTTGATTCTCTCCTGTTTGCCTTTTTTTGTAGGTTGTCAACGCTCAGGCTTGCCAATAAGTTGTCCCCTTCGGCGGTTGTTAACGTGATGCTGGGGCCGGCTTTGTCGTGGTATGTGGCTTCCAAATCGGCCCAGATGTCAACGAGTTGTGGGTCATTATCCGTTTCTGAGTAATACTCGGATAATGCTTTTCTCATGTCCTCTAATCTTCCGTCCAGGGTGACATTAAGCCTCTGTGCGACATTGGCGAAATCCTCCTTTTTAAGCCGGTAGATCCACTTCTTCCCCATTCTGTTTAAATTGCTTTCACTGCTGGGACAATCACGTTGGGCGCCAGATGTAACGAACTGATTTTTATGGTCTGCTCGCTACGAGATTCGTGCGGCTAGCTCAGTACATATATTGTGTGTTCGTCCCACCAAATTTATATTAACGTGACCGCCCAGTAGCTCAGTGAGAAAGCACAGAATTCACGGGTTCGTATTGGGTTTTATTGCGGGTATATTATTACAAGTGTCTTAGTCGCTTGGTTGGCCTTGACTCGTTGCTTGTGACCTTCGGTGCTTCCGACGGTCCTGATTGACTCGACGACCTCTCGCCTTGACGACTCGGTGCTCCAGTCCTGTAGCTCCCTGAAGATACTCGCAGCTCCCTGAAGATCCTCGCCGCTCCCTGAAGATCCTCGCAGCTCCCTGAAGACGCTCGCCCGCTGTTCACTTCTCACGCGTGACTTGGTAACTGTTGGTAACGACTCGGAATCGCGAGGGGTATCGGCCGTACGGGCTTAGGGAAGCGTCACCGTTCTCAGACTAGGGTGAACAGAAGCTGCGCTCTCCAGGATCGCTCCTTTCGACACACCGCCGCCTGTCCCTTGCTCTGTCCCGGATGGTCCCACTGGGTTTCTGCTCAGCCCGCGCGGACAGTCAAGGCGGAACGCCAGGAAGCTGCCTCGCGCCTTACTTCGCTTCCACGCCTAGTGTAAACGAACGTTCCACCCTAGCCTCACCCTTTTGCTTTTCGTCTGGGACGTTTCCGTGTGGCTTTTGGTACTCGGGGTTCGGGCACGCCGCTCCGGGACCTCGCAAGTCGAATCCGTAGGGCTCTCCTGGATAATTCCACTCGAGACCGTACCGATCGACCGCTCTCCCTTCTGGCTTGTTATACTCGTGGTTCGGGCACGCCGCTCCGGGACCTCGCAGGTCGAATCCGTAGGGCTCTCCTGGACAATTCCACTCGAGACCTTACCGATCGACCGCTCTCCCTTCTGGCTTGTTATACTCTTTCCAGGCGTAACGCCAGGACTTTGTGGACAGGGTTAATCGACCGCCTTGACCTAGCCGTGTGATGCCCTCTGGATCTCAGCTACCTGCGTCTCAATTCGGAGATTCCTGGTATCCCAATCCCGAACGTCTCGACGTAGCAATCTCGCTCCTTGAAGGCTCCCACGGCGCTGCTTCTCTGGTGACTCGACTTGCTGCTGCTCCCTTGTAGATTATCTGGTTGTTCACTTTGGTATCTGAGTGATCTTGACGGTTTGACTCCTTGTGATCGACTGGCAGCTGGCAGCGCTCTGCGGCCTTATATAGGGCCTCCGGGAACCGTTATTTCCCTTTTGCGCACGGCCCGCTGGATCTCTCCACTCTGGGTCCAAAGTCCGTGCCTCCTGGATGACCCACTTGTCGTTCCCGTACCGCTTCCAATCGATGCTCCGCCCACTGCTGCCATCCCGCCGATTCCCGTGATGCTTGTGGCACGCCTGTGTGCCGCTCCACCGCCGAGATGTGGCACTTCCTCTCCCGGTCCAAAGTTCACGGGAGAGTCCAAAGTCCGGTGGAGTCCCGTTACCCGCTTTTGCACACGGCACTCTTGCCTTGCCCGCGAAGTCTCCACTCTCTCTCGATCTCAATCCTTGGGCTCCAAACTCACTCGCTCTCCTTCATTGGTCTCCAAACTCTCTCGCTCTCCTTCGTTGGTCTCCAAACTCTCTCGCTCTCCTCGCCGCGCCGTTACTACGCGAATTCGCCGCGTATCTGGCAAGCGGCCGGCCATCTGCTGCTGCTCTTATTTGTGGGGAGGTTTTTAACTCCTCACAATATTTATGTACATGTATGTTAACGAGGGCGCCAGGCTGGAAAGTATGTGGCTATTTGTGTGGAGTCAATCGACTCCTTATATTCCCCTCCTTCTTCCGAGGACGTGACGAGATGGCGATCTCGTCCCTCTTGTTAATGTGGACCCGGAATTCCTCCCCTCCGGCATGGCACACGAACTTCTGTCCGTCTGTCCGTCTGTTCGTCTGTCCGTATGAACGCTGAGATCTCGGAAACTTTAAGAGCTACAATACTGGGACTAGGCATGCAGATTTCTGAGATTCCTGCGCAGAGCAAGTTTATTTCAGCAGAGTGCCACGCCCACTCTAGCGCCCACAAGCCGCGCAAAACTGTGGCACCAACAGTTTTGATGCTAGAATGAAAATTTTAACAGAAATGTATTGTTCTCATCAAAACCTATCGATTGACCGTTTGCCACGCCCACTTTAACGCCCACAAGCCGCTCACAAACTTCAAAAAATCGTAAATATGAACGTGTATATCTCGAAATCTATAAAAGATAGAGAACTGTTACGCGAATGTGCCACGCCCACTCTACCACCCACAAACCGCCCAAGCCTGTGGCGCCCACAATTTTCACGCCAGATAAGAAACTTTAAGTGAAATGTATTGGTCTCGTCAATATCTATCGATTGAACCAAAAAAAATTTGCCACTCTACCGCCGGTAGGTAATGCATTTCAATCTCGCTTTGCTGCTTGCATATCTCCATTTCCCTTTGGTCCCTTTAGCTGAGTAACGGGTATCTGATAGTTGAGGTACTCGACTATAGCGTTCTTCATTGCTTAGGAGTACGATTTCGAATAGAGTTGAATGTTGAATGAAACCTCTCTATTTGTCTGTTACTTGTCGATGGATACGGGGCAGTGGTGTGCACTGATATATTGAGTTGATCCTCTAACATAACCATATCGAAAGCAATCAACGGATTTTAAATATCTTCAGATGCTCTTGACTCTAGAACTTTAATTTGAGCATGTTTTGAAAATTTGTCACTCCCTGTAAAGACTCTATTTTTTTGCGGTAATGTAAATATCTTTGTGAACTATTTCTCCTGGATAATTAGAAATAGAAATAATTGATTGGAATTCTCCATTAGGTCGGTGTCTGTCATATTTTGATTCTTTACAAGTTTGACACGATTGCACTATTGCACAAATTTTCTAGATTCGTCGGAAAGTATGTAACAGGCAGAAGGAAGCGTTCCCGACCCTATAAAGTATATATATTCTTGATCAGGATCACTAGCCGAGTCGATCTAGCCATGTCCGTCTGTCCGTCTGTCTGTCCGGATGAACGCTGAGATCTCGGAAACTATGAGAGCTAGGCTATTGAGATTTGGCGTGCAGATTCCTGCTTCTTACGCAGCGCAAGTTTGTTTCAGTAGAGTGCCACGCCCACTCTAACGACCACAAACCGCCCAAAACTGTGGCTCCTACAGTTTTGATGCTAGAATAAAAATTTTAACTGAATTGTATTGTTCTCATCAATACCTATCGATTGATAAAAAAAAGTTTGCTACGCCCACTTTTACGCCCACAAACTTCAAAAAGTCGTAAGTATGAACGTGGATATCTCGGAAACCATCAAGGATAGAGAATTGGGATCTCAGATTTAGATTCCGTAGCCTTGTGTGCAGCGCAAGTTTGTTACGCAAATATGCCACGCCCACTCTAACGCCCACAAACCGCCCAAGCCTGTGGCGCCCACAATTTTCATGATAGATACAAAATTTTAACTGAACTGTATCGGTCTCGTCAATACCTATCGATTGACCCACGCCCACTCTAACGCCCATAACGCTTAAGTCTGTCTACCGCCGATAGGTGGCGCATTTCAATCTCGCTTTGCTGCTTGCATATCTCCATTTCCCTTTGGTCCCTTTAGCTGAGTAACGGGTATCTGATAGTCGAGGTACTCGACTATAGCGTTCTTCCTTGTTTTTATTATGTGTCTATGGTATTGTGAAGTAGTTTCTTAGGCTGGGGTGAAGCTCGGTCACGCCAGGATCTCTTTACAGACAAATTAATAAAGATTGGGACTAGGGTCTTCGATGAGCGGTGGGCTGACGTGAGATGGAGGGTGTCAGCCACCGGGTTACTGAATAGAACACAGTTTTGATTTGGATATCAACAAAGAGCGAAGGGGGTCAGCGGTATCGCGAACTGGGTCTGGCTCGCGGCACTCGCCATGAGGGGACCGAGAGGGAATCGATTAGGGGACGCGCCTTGCAATTCTAGGGCATGTGGCTGCCTTACATGGAAATCCGCCAGCACTCGCTGTCGGATCAAGCTATGCGGCCGGCTGAGCCTGACCTCGGACAAAACATCTTGTTAAATAAATCTAGGTATTAACGTTGGAGGGCATTTTTGGGCCGGCTCAAGTGTGGGTAAGAAAATATAGTGTATTTCTAAACTTCAAGTTGATCTTTGCTTTTTATTAGATTTTTAGACATTTGTATATTTGCTTTGATTTAGCCTTAACACAATATACAAATAAGTTTCGTTGTATTTTGGGTTTTATTTAAATGTATACATCGTATTTCATCGTATTTGGTATGTGGGTTCTTTATATTTTTCTACAGTGTATTAAATTTCGCATTTTTCATTTTGAGGTTAGGTCTTGTGCGAATTTCTCATTCCCATTACCGTTACATGTGTTAGGTTTCCTTTAACAAGGGTTATGGCTGATCTAGCCTGTTTCTACCAAGCGATACCGCATCGAGGCCTGCCGAGATTTCAAAATACACACACAGCCTTTTGGCCGGACTTGCCTCGCTGGCCACTCGTTGCGGTCTCACTGATTTGGTACTCACCCGTCTCGCTCTCGCACACACACACGCAACCGCGCGGGAGAGTTGGTGCTCCGCCGCTGGTCCTGGGCCGGCACAACTACTCCCAAATCCTCTGCTGCTCATTCTCCGCGTCAGTCGTCACTCGACGACTGGGTCTCCTCGCCTTCAGGTGGGGCGGGTGTCCTAGGTGTTTTTCGTCGACTTCAGGTGGGGCGGGTATCCTGCAGGTGTCAGTCGACCTGGGCTCGTTAAGCGCTTGGTCACTTGTCCGGGAGTGGCAATCGCCCACTCTTCACGCACAAAAATTCTTCGTCCGTGCCAATCGACCTCTTTCAAAGAACTCCACGAGTTTCGTTTTTGCGAAACTTCTCGCCGTTCTGTTTTCTTGTCTTCTCGAAGTTTCGGCATCGCTCCCTCTCGCTCTCTCTCATGGGCGCGTGCCAGTGTTCGGGGGTTGACTTCTAACGCGATCGTGCGCTCTCTCGCTCGCTCTTATGCGAGGCTTGCTCATGTGACCGCTTTTCGTGGTGAATTTCTCGTTTCTGTGCTGGTATGTGCGTGTCGGTGTGAGTTAAGCCTTCCAGGCTAGCGATGCGAGTCTCTGTGGTGGTGATGGTTTTATCAACTATCGTGTGTGGCTTTGCAGCCTTAAACCTAACTTATAATAATATTTTACATTATATATGAGCCTTATTTAATTACTTATAATATTTATAGTGTATTCTAGGTGTAGTTATATATATTTATGTACCTGTATGTTAACGAGGGCGCCAGGCTGGAAAGTGTGTGGCTATTTGTGTAGAGTCAATCGACTACTTACATTCCCCTCCTTCTTCCGGGGACGTGACGAGATGGCGATCTCGTCCCTCTTGTTAATGTGGACCCGGAATTCCTCCCCTCCGGCATGGAAGAGGATCTTCCGATCCACTCTCCGTCGTGTGCCCTCTTGTGGGCTATCGTGCTCGACGAGGGAGCGGGGAATTCGCCACCGTTCACGTGAACACGCCAGTGCCGCGGCGGCAACACCCAATCTTCGTCGGGCGGGGAATACTGGTTGCGTCCTTTAGCGTCGTTGTCCTCCTTGGCTGGTGGCTTCGCTGGTAGCGCTGGCCCCGTTGATACAGGGGCGGCTGCTGCCGTCTCCCGCTCGCGAAGCCGGTCTTCCCACTCCATTTCCGCGGCCCAGCTCTCGAACGTGCGCGGAAGCTCGAGCTCGTTATTGACAACGGGCGGAGGTGTGGCGGGCAGGACTAGCTCCATCACCTCATTCTCTTCGGTGGTGTTGATCGGAACGAGGGCCGGCATCTCACCATCCGGTGGCGGGTCCAGTGCGGCACTCAGGGCCTCCACCCAGGTTCGGGTGTCCTCCTGTCGCTTGGCCCGGTCGTCGGCTTTGCGCCAAGGACAAAGGGGGTTACGCACCCATATCTGCCCCTCGGTGGCCTGGTCGGCGCGGCTGTCGTCGAGACGTGGTAGTGCACGGATCTGCTGCTGTTGGCCCATCTTCAGGCCGCTCGCCTCTCCTGCCATCTCCTTGTCCTCGGATACGGACGGGTCGGTGAAGCCCGGGATCTTGGGGTGCACCTCTTCTACATCGTCGCGTGTGGCGGGCCGCGTGGATGCCACCGAAGCCTCCTCATCGGAGAGCTCGATCGTCTCCAAGGGGGGTGTCGGCGCTGTGGTCACCGACACGCTGCCCTTCTCATCCTCGTACTCGAGTACGACCTCGTTAGGGTCCAATCTTTCCAGGACTGCGCTGGGTCCGTCGACCTGCACGCGCCATACATGGCCCGCGGAGTCGTCTACGACTGGGACCCCGTTCGGCTCCATGGTGTGGTCCGGGCCACGTCGGGTGGCTTCCTCCAGAGTGGCGGCGTGGTCAGCTGGCTCCATGTACTGCCCAGGGCACGGCCCAATGGCCTCCTCCACGCACCTAACCAGGTGCCTCCCATCGGGGAAGTCGCCCGATGCCATATCTGTTGGGGAAATAACCTTTTATTAGTTTAAAGTTTGTGAAAGGGGGCTACCGTTTTAGTTCTGGTTAGTTTGTAGTTAGAGGGGCTAAGCTACGGTGGGGTCTCCAAGCGCGCCGTCTGAGGTCGTAGTGTTTTCGCTGCTCCATCGAAGCTCGCTGGGTGTTTGCTTGGACCACCTTAAGCACGTCGCGCAGCAACTCCGCTTCTCTCTCTCTCCCGAAAGGATTTCTCAAGTTGCGCCGAAGTAGCTTTACTTAGGGAAACTAACTCAACCCATTTTGAAAAGGCGTCGAAAAATACGAGCAGCATACTATTCCCGTTGATCCGATGTGCCGATATAGATGTTGGTTCTCGCTCACGTAATCCGGGAAATCTTAAGGCTTGTTCTGAACGAGTTTTAGCATTCGCTGATACCATGTGCACCCAGGCCTATCCTCCTGGATCGTTTGAAGTACCTCCAAGGGCTGTCGTGACAGCGCATCTGCGACAATGTTTCATTCCTTTCTTCAGCAACAGAGACATTTTTTGCACGATGCTGGCAAAGTTGGGTACAAATCTCCTGTACCATGACGCGATACCCAGACATCTTCGTAGTTCCTTGCAAGTACGCAAACGCGTCGGGCTCCATGTCGGGTCCTATTACGCTGTTGAGCGCCCGCTGGAATGTGGCCATGCCAAGCGGCATGACTTTTCAGTGAAACAGTCCCCTTCCTGGAACTGTAAATGCAGTGCACTCGCGACTCGTCCTGGCCATGGGGATTTGCCAATATCCGCTCTTCAGGTCAAGAGTTGAGATGTACTTTGCGTGGCGCAACCGCTCCAGAATGTGAGTTATCCTGGGCAGTGGGTACGCATCGGGGATTGAATGGGCATTCAGTTGCCGAAAATCAACACATAATCTCATCGCGGCACTCGCCATGAAGGGACCGAGAGGAATTCGATTAGGGGACGCGCCTTGCAATTCTAGGGCATGTGGCTGCCTTACATGGAAATCCGACAGCACTCGCTGTCGGATCAAGCTATGCGGCCGGCTGAGCCTGACCTCGGACAAAACATCTTGTTAAATAAATCTAGGTATTAACGTTGGAGGGCATTTTTGCGCCGGCTCAAGTGTGGGCAAGAAAATATAGTGTATTTCTAAACTTCAAGTTGATCTTTGCTTTTTATTAGATTTTTGGACATTTGTATATTTGCTTTGATTTAGCCTTGACACAATATACAAATAAGTTTCGTTGTATTTTGGGTTTTATTTAAATGTATACATCGTATTTCATCGTATTTGGTATGTGGGTTCTTTATATTTTTCTACAGTGTATTAAATTTCGCATTTTTCATTTTGAGGTTAGGTCTTGTGCGAATTTCTCATTCCCATTACCGTTACATGAGTTAACACCCAGAATGCTAAATGCTCAAGTAAGAGTATCGCCACACGCGCAAAATCCCAAACAAAAACAAATTGGTTATGAGCGCGAGAAAAGCATAAGCACCAATTTCCCAACAGTAACCCTATACTGGCCAGAACGTTGCCCAATAGGCCCCTAATTGAGTTCAGCAGCCACGTGCGCTGAGCTTGCACTTCCCACCTTACGATCGTGGGAAAGCTTCAACGCTGGGTGATTGAACCCAACGCCGAGTGCATTTGGCAACAACAGTTATTGCCAAATTAAGTTGACCAATCAGAATAAGAAATGGTCAACTGCACCGACAGCAACCAATTAGGACCGACCACATCAACAACAGCAGCGATGTTCAATGACGATAGCAGAGAACGTCAGCAGAGGCAGCAGCAGCAGCAGCAGCAGCGGCAGAAACGGCAGCAGCACCTAGGTTACATTATTAATTATTAACATAAGAAAAGTTAGTTGTAAATCTGAACTCAAATAATAAAGTTTATATTTTTTTAAAATAAAATACTATCTAAACTTTTAACTGGCGCCCGAACAGGGACCTGATATAAAAGTTCGCGAAAGATACAAGTTCCGCGCTTCGCGACGAGCAGTAAAAAAAATCCTGCCGGTTCGGTAAAATTATCCTGCCTAATCCGTACGAAAAAACCCGACCACCGAAGCCCGGAAGTGCCACAATTAAATTGCCGTTCCAGAAAACGCTACAAAGTGACACTCCTGCAAAAAGTACCTGTACCTGGTGGACATATCAGGCCAACGTTATCGCTGTGATTCCCTTTAGTACCCGTTCGGAGGGAACGTGCAAACAAAGGTGTAAAGGAGGTGCCCTAGTAGACCCGCATCCTGGAGAAATCACTGCAACGTGGGACAAAAAGGAAAAACACCAAGATTACCGGCACGAGAGCACACCGAGATATGATTATTTTGTAAGCATAAAATTAAGCAAATATTCCAAACAAAAAAAGGAAACAATAATTGTCAAGCGACAAAAAAATTCCGTAAAAAGGAAAAGTATAATAACTAACGAATAATTAAATTGATAAACAAAGAATCAAAGAATTTTAAAATTAAATTAAATCGATCAAATTTACCTATCAAATTTAAAGGAAAATATTTAAGGATTAAAAATCTATATTAAGAATTAAGAAAACACAGAGCACTTAAATTCTAAGCTCTAAATCAAACCTTATAATTTTTACAGCACGAAATAATTAATTATTTTCATTCCGAATTCTGAGTAACTATCAGAAAAATTTTTTTAAAATATAAATTCATCCTTTTAATCTACTGTTCAAATATCGTGATCACAAAAAAATAACTAAAATGCCCGACCAAGATTTAGCGGACAGACTAGGAAACCTTACAGGCCCTTCCGCAACTACCAATGCGCGACTTATGACCGAGAGGGATATCGAAGAAATAATAAAAGGTGTCTTAGAAACCAAATTAAGTGGCTTGGTGAAAGAAATAATTAAACCCAATAATGATTTTTCGCAATATAAAGACCAAACAATTAAACGAGAACTATCACACAACCTTAGTGAATTAGACAAAATACCGGACATTGTACGATCGCTTAGGGAATTTTCAGGAAACAAAAGTGAATATTCCTCACGAATATTCCTCATGAATATTAGCACGAGTTTTAAAAATCTATGAAGGGAGAATTGGTTCACCAAAATATTACGGAATTATTTTAGCAATTCGCAATAAAATTACTGTACAGGCAGACGCAGTGCTAGAATCATACAACACCCCACTCGACTGGACAGCTATTTCGAAATGCCTAACATCGCATTTTGCCGACAAACGAGACCTTAAAACTTTAGAGTACCAGCTCTATGCCCTCGCTCAAGGAAACAATACTATAGTCGAGTTCTACCAAACAGTCTACCAACAGCTATCCCTCATCCTGAACCAAGTTAGTAACATGGACGTTTCACAAGAAACCATACAATCTTTAACAACTATGTACAGGGAAAAAGCTCTAGACACTTTTGTTAGAGGCCTAAACGGAAATCTGGCTCAACTGTTAGCAATCAAAGAACCGCACGACTTAGGTCACGCACTACACCTATGCAGTTTGCTTGAGAACCAGACCACTAGAAACAATCAAACACCTAAAAACATTTACTTAGGAAAACCGCCTACACTACCACCAAGAACCCACCAACCGTTTCGAATGGTAGGAGCGAAACAAAATTTTCATCCCCATTTATACCACAACCCTAAACAGATGCAAGTAGTAGCCGCAACCGGGAAATTCCCCTTCACACAAACCATCCAACCTAATTATTACAATCAAGCTAATTCAGACCAAGCAAGACAATTAACACCCTATATTTCCCCGACACCGCCCCCCCGACCCCAACCAAAAGCAGTACCTATGGAAGTTGATCAATCAATTCGATCGCGTCATATTAACTATATGAATAAGCCGGCGAACAACGATTATTCTGGGAAACGACCTCTCAGCACTTCTAATGTTCAGAACACTAGCAAGATGCCAAGACAATTTCATATTCAAACCGAGTCCGAAACTACTACACAACAGGAAACGCAAAAAGATACAACTAGTGCAGAGCAGGAATATTACGAAATGGCAGAACATAATAACATAGGCGAACTTCAAGAAGAATTTACTTGGCAAACTGATACAGAACAACAAGAATACATTGACATGTCCGAGCTCTATTTTTTTTTAGAATAAATCGTTCCTCACTACCTTATTTTAAAGTAACGACGGGGAACGGAAAAATCTTAAAATTTTTAATCGACACAGGCTCAAACCAGAATTACATCCAACCACAACTGGTACCAAACCCAAAACCAAACGAGAAAAACTTTTCAGTTAGCTCTGTGGGAGGCAACAATAATATTACACAACACACGATTCTTAAACTCCCCAATATCTCAGATAAACCAATGAAATTTTTCTACTAGATACACTAAAAACATTCCATGGCATATTAGGCAACGATACAATGAAAATATTAGGCGCAATTATAGATGTCAAAAACGATACACTCATTCTTGAAAACAAAAGGAAAATTAAAATTCACCAATTAGCCGCACAAGCCGTTAACACAATAGGACCACAAGTCAGTCATATGACCGAGTCACAAAAAATAATTATAAAAAACCTTGTACAAGGCCACAAAAACTTATTCGCCGACCCAGACACAAAATTAGCATACACAACTAAAGTGGTAGGAGAAATAAGAACTTCATCAGACTCCCCAGTCTATGGAAAACACTACCCATACCCAGCTTCACTAAGACAGGAAGTAGAAAAAGAAATAAACGAAATGCTCGAAGATGGCATTATTAGACCTTCACGTTCTCCGTATAATGCACCCGTTTGGGTAGTTCCAAAAAAGTCAGGTCAGTCCGAAGAAAAAAAGTATAGATTAGTAATAGATTACAGGAAACTCAACGACGTCACTATCTCTGATCGGCACCCTATCCCAGAGATTGGCGAAATTATTGCACAGCTAGGGGATAATAGATACTTTTCAGTGTTAGACCTTAAAAGTGGATTTCATCAAATCCCATTAAAGGACACGGATATAAAAAAAACAGCCTTTGCAGTAAACGGCGGAAAATATGAATTCACCAGGCTCCCATTTGGTCTAAAAAACTCGCCATCTATTTTCCAAAGAGCCTTGAACGACATCCTGAGGGAATACATAGGGAAAATTTGCTATGTGTACGTGGACGACATAATCGTTTTTAGCAAAAATGAAGTAGAACACGGTCAGAACCTCGAAAAAGTATTTTCAACCCTACAAAATGCCAACATGAGGGTACAAATAGAGAAATGTCATTTTTTCAAAAACGAAGTAGATTTTTTAGGGTATACCATCTCACAAGACGGAGTTAAGACAAATATTGACAAAATAAAAGCAATTGCAAAATTTCCGATTCCGAAAACGTTAAAAGACCTACGATCTTTCATAGGCATGACAGGGTATTATAGAAGATTTATTAGAGATTATGCAAAAATTGCAAAACCACTAACCATTCTCCTCAGAGGAGAAGAAGGTCGCATATCAAAAAATAAATCAAGCAGGACAGCTATTAATTTAGACAAGGAAGCAATAAATGCTTTCGAAAAATTAAAAAATACACTTATCTCCCGAGACGTCACCCTAGCATACCCAGATTTTGGAAAAGAATTTCAGCTTACAACCGACGCGTCAAGTTATGCGATAGGCGCAGTCTTAGAACAAAACCATAGACCAATAACATTTATCTCACGTACACTCACAAAAACCGAAGAAAATTACGCAACAAACGAAAGGGAAATGTTAGCCATCGTGTGGGCACTTCAAAGCCTAAGACATTATCTTTACGGATATTCGAAAGTGGTAATATACACAGACCACCAGCCCCTAAGTTTTTCAAATAGTGTCAATAACCATAACGCGAAACTAAAACGATGGAGAGACCTTACTGGCGAATATAATCACGAAATTAAATACAAGCCAGGAGTAGCTAATGTAGTAGCTGACGCACTTTCTAGGGCCCCGGCCGAAATAAATTCACTCAGCTCCACAGCAACCATTCATAGCGACGAAAGCTCATCTCACAATCTTATATTTTCTGTAGAAGCTCCCATTAATGTTTTCAAAAATCAATTATTCCTACTCATGGACGAAACGGACTCAGATACTTTTGAAATTCCATTCCCAACCTACCATAGACACATAGTAAAAAGAAGAGAGTACACAGAAGAACAAATAATAGCAATCCTAACATGCAGACTAGATCCCAGATTAATAAACGGAATTTTTACTTCCGAAGAAGTAATGGGAAAAATACAAAATATTTATCCCACATATTTCAGTTCATATAAAGTAAGGTTCACGCGAAAACAAGTAGACGACGTCATGTCCGAATCACAACAAAATGAATTAATAACTCTAGAACACAAGAGAGCGCATAGAGATGCGAAAGAAAATAAAATACAAATACTTAAGAATTATTTTTTCCCGCAAGCTCAAAAGAAAATTCAAGCAATAGTTCAGTCCTGCCAGACCTGTAAAGAATCTAAATACGATAGGCATCCGCCAAAGGGCGAAATTCAACCAACACCTATCCCCAAATATACAGGAGAAATAGTCCATGTAGATATTTATATCACAGAAAAAAACAGCGTATTAACAGGTATTGACAAATTTTCCAAATACGCTCAAGTAAAAATTTTACAGTCAAGAGCAGCTGAGGATATTAAAAACCCCTTAAGAGAAATGCTTATAGCTTTCGGTATGCCGAAATGGATAATAATGGATAACGAACGTTCTTTAAGTTTTGCAGCTATAAAATTCATGCTTGAAGACCAACTTAAAATCTCAGTGCACACCACTGCCCCATATGCATCAACAAGTAATGGACAAGTAGAAAGGTTCCATTCGACACTATCCGAAATTTTAAGGTGCTTAAAAAAAGACAACGGGAGCATGGCATTTGAAGATTTACTTTTTCAGGCGGTCCAGGAATACAATAAATCAATACATTCAGTAACAAAAGAAAAGCCCATAGACATTTTTTTTAGAAACACAATCCCTAATACACCGGAAGGTATAAGAAATCAACGAGAGGAAATAATACAAAAAATTCAAAAGAAACAACTTTATGACTTAGAATACCACAACAAAAACAAGAACCTACCAAGACATTTCAGGCCAGGCGAAATAGTACACGTTAAAATCGACAAAAGATTAGGGTCAAAACTAACACCTAGGTATAAAAAAGAAAAGTAGCAGAAAATAAAAACACCACCATTAAAACTCAAAGCGGAAAAATAATTCATAAAAATAATATTAAAACATAATTTTTCAGACTATTTTTACCAACCTGCCTGGGTATTACCACGGTCCTCGACTATTCAAACTCCCAACTCATTTCACTTGAAACCGGACTAGCAGCCAAACAAGACGGAATGTTTAAAATCATCCACATTTTCAACTTGCCCAGCTACGAAGAGACATTTACAACTTTAGAGGAATCATTTAAATCACTTACTTCATCTCACCCGCTTCAACCATATCTGTCGTACGAACTAAAACAAATCAAATCCGACTTACGTAGATTGCAAACACAAAAAAGACCAAAAAGATCAGACCAGGATCACCAGATCACCATGATTATGAGGTCGTAGAAAATAAGATAAATTAACAGCTAGAAAATAATAACAGACAAGTAGTAATAAACCGGCTAATTAACGAAAAAATAAATCAACTCAGTAATGCCACAAATGCAATTATAAAATTTACTCAAAGCTCGGAAGGAGTAATAGACCAAAAAGCCAATATTTTAAAATACAAAATACAACTAATTAAAGAAGAAATTACAAACATTCTGTACGCAATAACTTGGGCAAAATCTAACACAGTGAATTCATTCATTTTCTCAGCAAAAGAAACCAACATTGTAGAAAACATTTTTAAAGAAGAAAACAGTTTATTTTTCGACATAGAAGAACTTTAAGAATTTGCTAAAGTCAAACTTGCCACCAACGGCCACGACCTCATTTACATTATTAGCCTACCAACAATTAACAAAGATACTTGCAGAACATTAAAAGTAAAAGCACTAAAAAAAGCCCATATAATTAACGATCTAAAATATGAAAATCTACTAGAATGTAAGAAACAGCTATTCGCAATAACAGAACCTTGCGAGGCACATAACGATAAAACTATTTGTAATTCCGAAAAATTGCTAGACTTAAGTAACGATACTTGCGTAAATGCTCTGCTCAACCTTAAGGAACCAGTATGCAAAACGGTCAACAATCAACACATTCCCGATGTCGAGGAAATATTGCCAGGAACTCTACTGCTGAACGACTTTAGCGGATTTGTCTCGTTGGACGAAAAACTCTTAAAACTACAGGGCTCATTTATAATCCAATACAGGAACTCTATAGTAACAATTGGAGAAAACATCTACAAGTCAAAAGAAACCAGCACGGTCGAACCGGAACCCCCACTTTTTCAATTAACAGCGGAAAAGTCGAAAATAGATGAAGTACTGTCACTACAAATGGTCAAGGAACTTAACATAAACAGCACAAGAGTACTAGAGAAACTCAGAAGCGAAGGAATTATAGATTCTTCCCTGAATTATGGATCCGCCATCATCATATTTGTAGTTACCCTAGGACTGATCATACGATTCATGCGAAGGCGCAAACCAACAGAAGGCTTGCCAGCTCCAGCGATCTGTACTCCCCTCCCGGATCTGTACTCTTTTACGTTGCGACCGAGGACAGTCCCGTTTAAGGGGGGAGGAGTTAACACCCAGAATGCTAAATGCTCAAGTAAGAGTATCGCCACAAGCGCAAAATCCCAAACAAAAACAAATTGGTTATGAGCGCGAGAAAAGCATAAGCACCAATTTCCCAACAGTAACCCTATACTGGCCAGAACGTTGCCCAATAGGCCCCTAATTGAGTTCAGCAGCCACGTGCGCTGAGCTTGCACTTCCCACCTTACGATCGTGGGAAAGCTTCAACGCTGGGTGATTGAACCCAACGCCGAGTGCATTTGGCAACAACAGTTATTGCCAAATTAAGTTGACCAATCAGAATAAGAAATGGTCAACTGCACCGACAGCAACCAATTAGGACCGACCACATCAACAACAGCAGCGATGTTCAATGACGATAGCAGAGAACGTCAGCAGAGGCAGCAGCAGCAGCAGCAGCAGCGGCAGAAACGGCAGCAGCACCTAGGTTACATTATTAATTATTAACATAAGAAAAGTTAGTTGTAAATCTGAACTCAAATAATAAAGTTTGTATTTTTTTTTAAATAAAATACTATCTAATCTTTTAACTCATGTGTTAGGTTTCCTTTAACAAGGGTTATGGCTGATCTAGCCTGTTTCTACCAAGCGATACCGCATCGAGGCCTGCCGAGATTTCAAAATACACACACAGCCTTTTGGCCGGACTTGCCTCGCTGGCCACTCGTTGCGGTCTCACTGATTTGGTACTCACCCGTCTCGCTCTCGCACACACACACGCAACCGCGCGGGAGAGTTGGTGCTCCGCCGCTGGTCCTGGGCCGGCACAACTACTCCCAAATCCTCTGCTGCTCATTCTCCGCGTCAGTCGTCACTCGACGACTGGGTCTCCTCGCCTTCAGGTGGGGCGGGTGTCCTAGGTGTTTTTCGTCGACTTCAGGTGGGGCGGGTATCCTGCAGGTGTCAGTCGACCTGGGCTCGTTAAGCGCTTGGTCACTTGTCCGGGAGTGGCAATCGCCCACTCTTCACGCACAAAAATTCTTCGTCCGTGCCAATCGACCTCTTTCAAAGAACTCCACGAGTTTCGTTTTTGCGAAACTTCTCGCCGTGGTGTTGGGTGATCACCTGGCTCCATGTACTGCCCAGGGCACGGCCCAATGGCCTCCTCCACGCACCTCACCAGGTGCCTCCCATCGGGGAAGTCGCCCGATGCCATATCTGTTGGGGAAATAACCTTTTATTAGTTTAAAGTTTGTGAAAGGGGGCTACCGTTTTAGTTCTGGTTAGTTTGTAGTTAGAGGGGCTAAGCTACGGTGGGGTCTCCAAGCGCGCCGTCTGAGGTCGTAGTGTTTTCGCTGCTCCATCGAAGCTCGCTGGGTGTTTGCTTGGACCATCTTAAGCACGTCGCGCAGCAACTCCGCTTTCGCGATGGGTGATCTCGTAACATGGCTTGGCCCCGGAGTGACTTCATCGTTCAAGGCCCCTGGGAGTCTTGGCTCTCTGCCTGCTGTTTATAGCCAGGTTCAGCTCAGGGAGCAGGTCGTCCCACGTCGTCTGCTTATCCGCCTATGGGCGACCATAGTTTTAATGGTGCGATTTGCCCGCTCTGTCGGGTTCAGTTGCGGAGTATATGGTGCCGTATACTGGATCTCCATTCCCGCCTGTTTGCAGAAAGCTTTGAAAGACCGACTTAAAAATTGGGTCCGGTTGTCGCAAACAAAGGTACGGGGAATCCCAAATTGATATAAAATCCTCTCCCGAAAGGATTTCTCAAGTTGCGCCGAAGTAGCTTTACTTAGGGAAACTAACTCAACCCATTTTGAAAAGGCGTCGAAAAATACGAGCAGCATACTATTCCCGTTGATCCGATGTGCCGATATAGATGTTGGTTCTCGCTCACGTAATCCGGGAAATCTTAAGGCTTGTTCTGAACGAGTTTTAGCATTCGCTGATACCATGTGCACCCAGGCCTATCCTCCTGGATCATTTGAAGTACCTCCAAGGGCTGTCGTGACAGCGCATCTGCGACAATGTTCTGGCTCCCGCGCCGATATGTGACGTCAAACTGATACTGTTGCAGTTCGAACGCCCAGCGTGCGATTCGGCCGGTGGGACTATCGATTGAGTTGAGCCACTTTAATGAGAGATGGTCCGTTATCACCTCAAATCGATACCCTTCGAGATAACACCTAAGCTTTCTTATGGCCCATATAATAGCCAGGAATTCCTTCTCAGTGGCTGAATAATTCTCTTCAGCGGCGATGAGGCGTCTGCTAGCGAATGCGATGATGCGTTCTTCTCCCTGGACATTGTGGGTTAGGACAGCTTCTAGCCCTATGTCGCTGGCGTCTGTTTGTAAGACAAACTTTTCATTAAAGTCCGGACAGGCGAGCACAGGTGCCTCCGTGAGCTTTCGTTTCAATTCTTCAAACGCGTCTTGTTGATCCTGTTGCCATTGCCATTTCATTCCTTTCTTCAGCAACAGAGACATTTTTTGCACGATGCTGGCAAAGTGGGGTACAAATCTCCTGTACCATGACGCGATACCCAGACATCTTCGTAGTTCCTTGCAGGTACGCAAACGCGTCGGGCTCCATGTCGGGTCCTATTACGCGGTTGAGCGCCCGCTGGAATGTGGCCATGCCAAACGGCATGACTTTTCAGTGAAACAGTCCCCTTCCTGGAACTGCAAATGCAGTGCACTCGCGACTCGTCCTGGCCATGGGGATTTGCCAATATCCGCTCTTCAGGTCAAGAGTTGAGATGTACTTTGCGTGGCGCAACCGCTCCAGAATGTGAGTTATCCTGGGCAGTGGGTACGCATCGGGGATTGAATGGGCATTCAGTTGCCGAAAATCAACACATAATCTCATCTCTCCCGATTTCTTGCCCAAGAGTACAATAGGGGCGGTATGGGGGCTCCGAGAAGGCTCTATGCAGTCGTTGCGTAACAAATCGTCGATCTGCTCATCAATAATCCTCTGCATTGCGGGATTCTTGGGAAAATACCTCTGTTTGATGGGCTTATCATCCCGCATTGTGATAGAGTGTTCGGCGATTTGTGACACTCCGGTCAGTCCGTCGAATTTGGCCAATTCCTCCTGTAGAAATTTGTGCACCCAGGGTTCTAAATCTTCCGGCCCTGGGGTCTCCTTGATTACTGCTAATGCTCCTCCAGCGTCAGGTGTATACACTGGTCTGGCTGGGGAAGGCAGTCGCAATTCCTCGGCTGGCTCTGTCGATACAGAATTCTGATTCCGTCGAAATAAATTATTTCGCACTGCTGTGTCCTCTCTGGGCCCTAGAATACTGCTTGTCGGGGCAGCTTGCATCCTGCGCTCTGGTTCGTTGCTTTGGGGTTCTGGGACGGTGGTTTCGAAGTTGTCGATTTGTTCTGAAGAAGACTCATTTATCAGAAGAGGGGACAGAACTGAATCAATCTTGGTGCTGGCTACGAGAAGAGGGTTAAGTTGTAGCGAAACGCGACCACATTGGAGGGTGGCGAACACGCCGCAGAGAAAGTCCATGCCCAACAACACATCTTCCATGATTGAGGGAAATGTGACCCAACGTTGGTCCAACTGGACTTTTGCCACCAGTGACTTGGTTGTTTCCTTGCTGACTTGGGTGCGTACCGTCCGTACGTTATGTGGTGTGCTCACGAAACTTCTGCTGGCTACGGTGTCTATGGTTGCATTAAATACTTGACCCTCAATTTGTACTTGTGCGATGATTCTGCTCGCCTGGACCTGTAAAATACCTTTTAATTCCGGGGATTCCTCCTGTCAGTCTCCGGCCTCTCCCCGAGGGGACGAAGACTCCTCTCGTTTCCCGGATGACTTCGACGGCAGCACTTGTTGGTTCGTATTCCTCGGCGACCACACTCCCAGCAAAAGAGAACTCTGGGATTGCAACACTCGTGTGAAAAATGCCCAGCCTACACACAATTCCTGCAGGCTAGTCTGAAGTTTGGCACTATTGACACGTTCCCCACCCGAGGAACTATTTCCGGGACCGCGGCGGCCGGTGTGGGTGTTCGTCGGGGTGGTCGTCGGGGTGGTCGTGCTGTATCTTGGCGACCCATTGGTGGCGCTCCTGAGTACGACGGGATCTGGTCGATTGGTGGCTGCAGTTCAGCCAGCATCCTTGCATGACTTCCTGTGTCTCGATCGCGGGTGACTTCATAATTTACCTCCAAGGCGGTCAGTTGCTCCAGCGTTGTGAATTCATGTCTCCTGGTAAACAGCTGATAGTCCGGCTGTAGATTTTCATAAATTCTTTCTAACTCCAGTTCCGGATTATATCCCGCTCTGTGCATCATCAATCGAATGTTAACAAGATATTGCTTAAATGTTTCTCCTTGTCGCTGGAGCCTGGTGCGGATCTCATCCTCGAGCCTCTGAAAATACCTCGGTGGCAAGAAAAAGTCAAGAAATGCCTTCTTGAAGATTCTCCAGGGTTCTCCCAGTAGCTGGCTTATCCTGAACCAGTGTTCGGCCGTGTCTGTCAAAGGACCAGGGATGGCCTGCGGCATCTTCTCAACGTTGACTTCGTAAGCCGTGGCTCGTTCCTCGAGATGCTGAATAAACGAGATCGGGTCCGATATCCCGTTGAAGGTGATTCCCCAGTTTCTCAACTTTTCTGCTAGAGTTGCCGCTGTCATTTCCGGCTTTCTGGGAGAAATATCCCGCCTGGCAGTGTTGACTTCCATGTCGACAACTGTCTCAGCGGGGTTGGGGCATCCAAATGTTGGGACATGGAGTTGCGTCAGACCCGCAGGGTTTGGACTCGGCGTCCGTTGCTTCCGCTCGCTGTTCGCGGGCAATATTTCCGATTCGCATTCCTGAAGACGGCTGCCAACCGGCTCCTCATCTCCTCCACGCTTCCTGTTCCGTCCAAGGCAAACTCCTTCAGAATTGCCTCCAATTCTCGCTTTCTGAGATAAGAAATCCAACGTGCGCCCATGTTTGCGAAAAATAATCAAACGAAGAACAAGAAAAAAAAGATTTTCGATGCGGCGGCAAAATTTTAACGAGGGTCAAACGAAGCTCAGAAAGTTAAAAAAAAAAAATTCAACAGCGAAAATGTAGATGTTTATTTATTTGCTATCGGGTTAATAAATGCCCAGCGAAACGATGGCAACCCCAATAAGGCGTAAGACGACAATTTAAATTTTTCTCGACGGCGATGTAGAAAACTTGACGTAGTGGGAAAAACTCTGCTATGATTCCGATGACTGTACTTGTAGTCGATTGCTGTGGATGTGAGAGAGACGATGACGAGAGTGAAAAACAATGAAGATCGCTATAGTCGAGTACCTCGACTATCAGATACCCGTTACTCAGCTAAAGGGACCAAAGGGAAATGGAGATATGCAAGCAGCAAAGCGAGATTGAAATGCGCCACCTATCGGCGGTAGACAGATTTAAGCGTTATGGGCGTTAGAGTGGGCGTGGCATATTCTCTTAGCAAAATTGCGCTGCGTACAAAGCTACGGAATCTAAATCTGAGATCCCGATTCTCTATCTTTGATAGTTTCCGAGTTATCCACGTTCATACTTACAATTTTTTGAAATTTGTGGGCGGTTTGTGGGCGTTAAAGTAGGCGTGACAAACTTTTATCAATCGATAGATATTGATGAGCACAATACATTTCAAGGAGCCACAGTTTTGGGCGGTTTGTGGGCGTTAGAGTGGGCGTGGCACTCTGCTGAAACAAACTTCAGCTGCGCAGGAATCTCAGGAATCTGCATGCCTAATCCCAGTATTGTAGCACTTATAGTTTCCGAGATCTCAGCGTTCATACGGACAGACAGACAGACGGACATGGCTAGATCGACTCGGCTAGTGATCCTGATCAAGAATATATATACTTTATGGGGTCGGGAACGCTTCCTTCTGCCTTTTACATACTTTCCGACGAATCTAGTATACCCTTTTACTCTACGAGTAACGGGTATAACAAGATGGCTCCGCTGTGGGGAGTATGAATTAGCTTCTCCCTACCTTGTGCTTTTAAAATCTCGCGGCCTGATTGGTTCACCTATAGAGGGCCCGCTCTCTCTCTTCGCTATGCTTGCTTTGCTTCTGTCTGTATGTGACTCACGTGATCTGCTGGCCACGTGATCTGTTACCTCTGACAACCTCTCGTTTAAGGTAATGTTTGGTCTTGATTTGGGTATACTTATATAAGTTCTCCCGCCTGTGTCTTGCTTATATATATATATATATTTGTTGATTCTGGTTCTAGATTTCCGTGTCCCTCGATATTTATACCTCTCCTTGCACACCCACTTTTCAAAAAAAATTCGTTCTTATATGGCTGTACCCAAAAACAAAGTAACCAGATGGGTCTTTAGGCCATATAGTCATCTAAAATTCGTAAGCCGCAAGTCCCTGCTCGGGCGCTAGACTGTGAAGTAGTTTCTTAGGCTGAGGTGAAGCTCGGTCACGCCAGGATCTCTTTACAGACAAATTAATAAAGATTGGGACTAGGGTCTTCGATGAGCGGTGGGCTGACGTGAGATGGAGGGTGTCAGCCACCGGGTTACTGAGTAGAACACAGTTTTGATTTGGACATCAACAAAGAGCGAAGGGGGTCAGCGGTATCGCGTACTGGGTCTGGCTCGCGGCACTCGCCATGAGGGGACCGAGAGGGAATCGATTAGGGGACGCGCCTTGCAATTCTAGGGCATGTGGCTGCCTTACATGGAAATCCGACAGCACTCGCTGTCGGATCAAGCTATGCGGCCGGCTGAGCCTGACCTCGGACAAAACATCTTGTTTAATAAATCTAGGTATAAACGTTGGAGGGCATTTTTGGGCCGGATCAAGTGTGGGCAAGAAAATATAGTGTATTTCTAAACTTCAAGTTGATCTTTACTTTTTATTAGATTTTTGGACATTTGTATATTTGATTTGATTCGCTATAGTCGAGTACCTCGACTATCAGATACTTAGCTAAAGGGACCAAAGGGAAATGGAGATATGCAAGCAGCAAAGCGAGATTGAAATGCGCCACCTATCGGCGGTAGACAGATTTAAGCGTTATGCTGCGTACAAAGCTACGGAATCTAAATCTGAGATCCCGATTCTTTCATACTTACGATTTTTTGAAGTTTGTGGGCGGTTTGTGGGCGTTAAAGTGGGCGTGACAAACTTTTATCAATCGATAGCTATTGATGAGAACAATACATTTCAAGGAGCCACAGTTTTGGGCGGATTGTGGGCGTTAGAGTGGGCGTGGCACTCTGCTGAAACACGGACACACACAATATAAATATAAGTTTCGTTGTATTTTGGGTTTTGTTTAAATGTATACATCGTGTTTCATCGTATTTGGTATGTGGGTTCTTTATATTTTTCTACAGTGTATTCAATTTCGCATTTTTCATTTTGAGGTTAGGTCTTGTGCGAATTTCTCATTCCCATTACCGTTACATGTGTTAGGTTTTCTTTAACAAGGGTTATGGCTGATCTAGCCTGTTTCTACCAAGCGATACCGCATCGAGGCCTGCCGAGATTTCAAAATACACACACAGCCTTTTGGCCTGACTTGCCTCGCTGGCCACTCGTTGCCGTCTCACTGATTTGGTACTCACCCGACTCGCTCTCGCACACACACACGCAACCGCGCGGGAGAGTTGGTGCTCCGCCGCTGATCCTGGGCCGGCACAACTACTCCCAAATCCTCTGCTGCTCATTCTCCGCGTCAGTCGTCACTCGACGACTGGGTCTCCTCGCCTTCAGGTGGGGCGGGTGTCCTAGGTGTTTTTCGTCGCCTTCAGGTGGGGCGGGTATCCTGCAGGTGTCAGTCGACCTGGGCTCGTTAAGCGCTTTTTTTTACTCCTCGCTTGGTCACTTGCCCGGGAGTGGCAGTCGCCCACTCTTCACGCACAAAAATTCTTCGTCCGTGCCAATCGACCTCTTTCAAAGAACTCCACGAGTTTCGTTTTTGCGAAACTTCTCGCCGTTCTGTTTTCTTGGCTTCTCGAAATTTCGGCATCGCTCCCTCTCGCTCTCTCTCATGGGCGCGTGCCAGTTTTCGGGGGTTGACTTCTAACGCGATCGTGCGCTCTGTTACGTACGCCCTCCCCCATACCAAGATTAACCCCGGCAAGACAACTGCCATAAGTTGAGGGTAGGGACCCTAATGACTAACACTCCGATTGATAAAGGCAAAACAGCAAAAGCAATTCGACAACTCATGGGTGTCGCGTGGCCAGAACAACGCCCACGATCGACCTGCTCGTAACCGTACTCCAGTAAGGTGGCAAAGTGCACCAGCCGGCCATTGACTCCTAAAATAGGGGAAATGGAGAAACAGTATCCCTAGGTGGGAACACCTAGTTAATTCATCCAATATGGGGGGCTAGCGAAAGCTCTAGTCCGGTATAAAAGACCCCAGCCAAATAAAGAGTCAGACAGAAATTGTTCTGATCTCTCCCTAACGGTGGTCTAGAAGTACAACTCCCATCGACACAGACCACGACTGGAAGAAAGCTGGTGTCCAGAAGGATGTCTTGACGTTTCCCTAGGATCCACTTCACCCAGGAGAAAGTCCCGATAACCGGTCCTGCGATCGACCACAATCTGGAGGAAATCAACCAGCAAAATCCCGAAGGACGAAAATAACTAGTGAACCAAGTGAATGGCCCAAGGACCCCAAGATGGGCGGCGAAACTTCCAAAGTGGCCGACAGCACCGCCAATGTGATTAATCACGTAGAGATCGTTGACCACAGGGATGATATTCAAGATGTCAACAAGACCCTGAAGCTCATAGCTGGACTACTACTGGTTATAGTGATCCTTAAAGTGGTCAAGATGTACAAGCGCTCTGTTCAGAGACGCCGCGACCAACATCACACCCTGGAGAAAGTGGTGACCCACATTGGAGCATAAGCCGTGCGGATACAGTGAAGTGAAACCACAAAAAGGCAATAAAAGCAGAAAAAAGACAATAGAAACAATAAAATAATAATAAATAAATTGCACTCCAATATTATAAACAAAAAGTGAATCGCCAAAAACAATCAAAAACAATTTGCGAGTGTAAACAGAATCCTTAATTACATACGCTGAACAAGAAATTGGAGCTGCACCGACCAGCCCCAGCCCGAGCATTGGAACTGACGTGTGCCGCAGTGGAACTCTCATACGATGCATACATACATACATATCTATACAGCGATAGTGTTATTTTTTTTGTGTAACGTAATTTTTGTGTTTTGTTTTTGTAAGCCGTCACCAAGTCTTGCACGTATATATATGTATAAACCAATTCTAAAATCTCCCAAAGCCCAGGATCCGGAGCGTGGAGATCTCATCGCCCAGGATTAAAAAGAGGGTAAGTTTGTCGGAACGCGGTTCCTTTTCTTATACATACATATATATATCCGTGCGCCATGATTACATCAGAAGCTTTAGCAAAAACAGTAGACACTGATCCACAATTTAACGTAAGAGTTGTATACTTGTTATCCAAAGCCAAACTGCCAATAACAGTGAGTGAATTAGAATACTTATATATTGAGACCTTCCGTCTAGATTTTTCACCACTTGTCCACTGCAATAAGACACAAAAAGCTATCATTATCTCTACCGTTCCAACGGTCATTGTTCTCTCCCGTCTGGATAAGAATTCGTTTTTGGGCAATGTTAATACTTTCCTAGTTAAGACAAAGAATTAATCTGTTAGGAATACATGTAATAATATATAATATCCACATATAATAATTGTTTCATATATATAATCATTTAGATATACTTTTCTTTTTATACCTTCTTTATACATAATAATTAAATGTTAATTTTTCAGCGGCGAGTATCAGCCTTGTAATTGTATGACAATTGCAAGAGCCCTCTGAGCGACGTTTGTAGTCGTGAATAGTCAGCATTTTGCTGATGTGTGCACCTTCACAGGTGGTCAAATCGATACTCTCCGCTAAAACAATAATTGTCAATTAATTTAACCCGCATACGAATTAGCCAATATTATGTTACTCAACACCGGCACACGCCGACCTAAATATTATCCAATAAATTTGTAATGTGAAAAAGTATTCGAAAGCTAAAGCTTTATTAAGGGGGGTGTGCTGACGCGAGAAGTGGAGTAGGTCAAGAACAATGACATAACTTTTGACGGACAACCTTGACAATAGGGGATCGTATTGCGCGGCCCGCGACGATCCATTGGCACACGAACGTGTGAAGGGGAGGGAATATGGCCAAAACACAGCCCGATCGTATTACGATCAAGCTACAGCTAAGCTTGTGAGGCAGTGTGGACTGACGACTGACGAACTTTATGAACTAATACTATTTTCCAGGCACTTTTAATATTTATTCTCGTTATGTTGGAGAGGAGAGAGGCTTACCAAGATCCCACGACCCGAATACGACGTAGCTTATGCCGGCAAATGGTGCCAGAATATCGCACGCCTCTCCCTCGGCCCAAGTCCCTGGCAGAACTCGGGCACTAATATGCCCACGTAACAGAATTGGCGCCCAACGCTAGGATTTTTCATATTCCTTAAGGAATATTATTAGGGTCAACCATCTCGATGCCTGCGGTATCGGAGTGGATGCACCTAAGTATGGCAAAGCTTTCATCCTTATTTTCCATGAGTAATTTGACTGTTTTATAGAGCAGGGAACTTAAATAATTTTAAATATGCGCATACTTATATATTTGGTCTTTCAACTAGTAACTTTAAAGTCCCCAACTTCTGTGACTGTCAGTGCTGAGAGGCCTCTCAACCAGAACTTTGTCTCAGAATAGAGGCTTGACTTTAAGATAATTTAATTTTTGTTTATTACAATTGTAGAATTCCCTGTTTTGTTCATGGACAAATTTACCGGAATTTCCTTAAACCAAGAACTATGAGTCATCCTTTTTATAATACTATAAAACTACGTGCTGAACGACTATTTGTTAAAGTTAACGTAAATACAATTTATAGGTGCTTTCTGGCCGACGCCACACGACGTACTAGGCATTTGCCCGGTCGTTTGAATTGGTTCGAGTCTAGAAAGAGCAGGAGCGCAAACATTACGGTAACGCATTTAGCAGTTGCGGTGCGGGTCTACTGTTCGTTTGTCGATCCAGGACAGAATGGGGGTGGGGGAACTGACAGGAAACGCAAAACCGACGCCCTACAACGTACTAGGCATTGGTCCGGTCGTTTGCTTGGTTCGAGTCTTTGCTGTTTCCCTTGACATATTTGGGCGGTGGACGATTTTTAGTTTCTCTGGCCGACGCCCCACAACGTATTAGGTTAGCTGGTCAGGTCGTTTGCTTGGTTCGAGTCCAGAGAAATAGGAGACGGTTGTGGAGCCCGAGAATGATCGGTCAAACAACTTGTTTTCCGACGACTGGCGGGAGGGGGTTTTTGGACAGATTCCTTATCTAGACACAGCATTCCGTTTGGAACATTTGGGATGTCTAGAAAAAGGGAAAGTAAGGGCATGTTAGCTTAGCGGAACCGCGTTGTGTAGAAGCGGCTAACACCCCTAGTTAGGGAAATTTATTTTGTTTTTGTTTGGGGCTTAAATATCGGACGGTTCTTGACCGAAGAGAAACTTGAGAAGCAGAGAGAAGCATCCCCAGTTTATAAACATTTTTATTGGCGCCTTATTCAGCGTATACGTCGCTGACCGGGTGTTTTGAAAAGAATCACGTGAACCTTTTATACCAAAACGCAAGAACGTGAAGACAAATTTTAGTGCGTGTATTAATCCGCACAAAGTGACAATCTATAAAAAGAAAGCGGAGGCCTGTAAAGAAGGTCCAATCATATAAATGAAGGGGGCCAAGAAGAAGGTCTTATTCCAACCCAGCACCGGAAGAGTGACCCGAGCAACAACGCGCGGAGACAATCACCAACCCCGGAGTGCGAGCGCGCCAAGGCAAGGAGACTCATCTGAAAGAGAGCCGTGGGAGCTCGCACAGAATCAGCCAGGACAGGTAGATACCCAGTCCAAAGAAAACAATTTGGACCAATACACAGAAATAGAAGGAGCCGCCGGAGGGGAGAATCTACCCCTAGGACCGCCGAAAGGAAGATCAAGTATGCTTTCCCAATTTCAGAGGCACGAGGTGGACAACTTAGAGGCTGCCGAGCGACGTGAACAAAGGTTGATGGAGCTCTTGAGGCAGAGCAACGAAATGCAGCGTGGTATGAGTGTCCAGATAGAAGCACTGAAGGCACAGATAACAGAATTGCAGTATCCGACATCCAGGAGACCCGAACAGAAGGGACTGCCTTCGCCGCCCCGAACTGTTTCGAATCCAACGGACAGCTTTTTGAGATACCAAGAGACTCCGCCTCTGGAACCGGTAACGCAGGACATGCTCAATAGCCAGATGCACCGGTTAAGAACACCCAGGCGGATGGACACCCCGTCCCACAGGCAGTCCAGAACAAACGAGAGGGAGACGAGTCACCAACTGCATCCAGAGTTCGATCGGAGCTCATCATTTCAGGGACCAAGACCAAAAGACGTCAGATTAGACAGATGGAACCTAAAGTTCGATGGAAGCGGTCGCGGCATGACAGTTGAAGGTTTCCTGTTCCGCGTAGACCGATTGCAAGAATTGTACGACCTCAGTCGCCAACAAGTCTTTCGTGAGTTCCATCTTCTGTTGGCAGGTGCAGCCACGAAATGGTATTGGCAGTTAATGGAGGACAAGGCAGAAGATTACGATTTTGACTACTACTCATTGACCCAAGAAATGAGGCGGGCATTTTCCACTGCCGGGAGTGACCTTATGAAAGTCAAGGAACTGATGGAAAGGAAGCAAGGGCCACACGAAACCTTTAGCGATTATGTCTCGGATATGCATAACTTGCATTTCAAGCTCAAGCACAAAATCGCTGAAGATGAATTCGTTGAGCTCTTAAAGGACAACATGAACTCCCAGATGGGGGGATTGCTGCTAACATCCCCAATAACCTCATTAGCGGAGCTCAAAAGAGAAGGTCTCAGAGTGGATCGCTGGTTGAGAAGTACTGGAAGAAACCTGCGCAGCCGAGCTGCAGTCAACGAAATAGAGGAATTACAGACACTGGAAGACTTGCCGGTCGCGGTCATGGTGGAAGAATTCAACCGGCAGCGGAAAGATACGCGAGGACGTTACGAGGATGGACAAGGATGCCGAGGCCCATTACACGCGCTGGTGTGTTATAAGTGTGGCATAGGAGCAGACTTCTACAGGAAGCATCCTTCGAAGGAAGAATCCTGCCCGATCAAATTCCACGATGCCATTTGCAGGTTCTGCGAGAAAGTCGGGACGGATGCAGATGCTAACCAAGCGGCTTTTGCGCAGAGTCCGTCAGGCAAGACCGGGATAGCCGGGCGGACCAGGACCAACCCTTTCCGGTAAAAGCACCGAAGCCCAACCAAATCTCCCACCATAAGAGCATAGAACAACGAGAGAGGGAGTACGAACTTGCTCGTGAACGTATCTTCAATGGCTCGGAAGATGCAGACAGCGAGACACGAACAACACGGAAAATACTTAAATTATATGATGCCCGAGCAGACTATCGCCGGCTCAAGCAAAAAGTGGTGGACACGGTGGTGAGCGTGCAAAACGACAACCGTTTCTTTGCCAAAACGAAGGTCGATGGAGAAGAGATACTCGCGTTACTGGACACAGGCGCCAGTGTGAACTGTATTGGCAGAGGAGCACACGCTTTCTTGGAAAACCGGACGCGGCCGATAAGAAAGCTAAGCGAAGAATGCGTACGCACAGCAAGCGGTGGTGAGACCCAAGTAACCGGAGCCATAACGTTACCTGTGGAAGGGGAAGGAGAAACCAAGGACCTAGAGTTTTTGATAGTGCCAGGTCTGACACAACGATTTTATTTCGGAATTAATTTCTGGGATACATTCGGCCTCACATTCCTCGATAAAGGTAGACGCGAGGTTGCCGCCGTTGAAACAACACCGGATTTCGACCTTATGACCGGCGACCTAGACATGAACAATACGCTCAAGCCCGAGACCGCCTATACCCCACATCAGCTTACCCCAGAACAACATTGTAAGCTGCAGCAAGTGATGGACACATATCCCTCTTGTTTAGAAAAAGGATTAGGAAAGACGAGCTTAGAGCAACATGTAATTGAAGTGACCAACGAGGACCTACCAATCAAACAGCGACATTACCCGATATCCCCAGCTAAACAGAAGCTGGTGTACGCCGAGCTAGATCGCATGTTAGGTCTAGGCGTGATCGAGGAGAGCAATAGCAGCTGGAGTTCACCAGTAACTCTGGTACAAAAAGGGTCAAAGAATCGCCTTTGCCTCGATGCGCGTAAAGTAAATTCCCGGACAATCAAAGATGCGTATCCACTACCACATATTGAGGGTCTGTTGAGCCGACTACAGGAAACGTATTACATTTCTGCAATTGACTTAAAAGACGCCTTTTGGCAAATACCTCTCGAAACCAAAAGTAGAGAGAAAACCGCGTTTACAGAGCCCGGCAGGCCACTGTATCAGTTTACAGTCATGCCGTTCGGCTTGTGCAATGCTGCGCAGCGAATGTGCCGACTAATGGATAAAGTTATACCAGCGGCGCTACGCGAGAATATATTTGTGTATCTGGATGACTTACTGGTCTGTTCACCTACATTTGAAGCCCACATGGATATGTTGAGCCAGGTCAGTGCCTGCTTACAGCGGGCAGAGCTAACGATAAATGTAGACAAGAGCTAGTTTTGCTACAGCCAGGCAAGATATTTAGGATATGTAGTTGGGGGAGGATGCATCCGAACGGATGACACGCAAATACAATCGATACAGGAATTTCCCCAGCCTAGCTCCGCCAAACAGATGCGGAGGTTCCTGGGAATGACAGGCTGGTACAGGAGGTTCATCCAAAACTACGCCCAGACAGCGGCACCGCTTCACGACTGTTTGAAGAAAGACCGCATAAAGAAATTTGAGTTGTCAGAAGAGACAATCAAGGCGTTTGAACTTTTAAAAACCAGCATGGCAACAGCACCTGTACTCGTCACCCCGGATTTTGAGAAACCATTTACCATCCAATGTGATGCCTCGACCACTGGAGTGGGGGGAGTTTTGTTCCAAACAGATGACGAGGGCGGAGAACATCCAATCGCCTATATGTCAGCCAATGAACAAAGCACAGCGGAATTACAGCAGAACCGAGTTGGAGTGCTATGCCGCCATCCTCAGCATTACCAAGTTCCGTGCCTACGTAGATGGGATGCCCTTCAAAGTGATCACTGACCACGCTAGTCTGAAATGGCTGATGAGTCAGAAAGACTTATCAGGCAGGCTTGCGCGATGGAGTTTGAAGCTACAAGCATTTGACTTCACCATAGAACACAGGAAAGGGTCACTAAATGTAGTCCCAGATGCTCTCTCACGAGTTCATATGGACGAGCTACAGAAGGCTGGGGCGGAAGAACTGGACATTCACATCAATCTCGATTCGACAGCGTTCCAGTCATCGGATTATGTCAACCTAGTGCAGGCGGTGGACGAAAATTTAGGTAAAAGTCCAGACCTTCAAACATCAGAAGGCTATGTATATAAACGGATGGGATTCTGCCTAAACGACGCTGTGGATGAAGCCCGAGCATGGAAGCTCTGGGTTCCCGCCGAGCTGCGTCCTGCTTTAGTCTGGAGAGCACATCATGCCATAACCGCAGGGCATGGGGGGTTACACAAATCGCTAGCCAAATTGAGACAGTATTACTATTGGCCAGGCATGGCTGTAGATGTCCAAAAAGTAGTGAAGGAATGCGAGGTCTGTAAGATCACCAAGACCGCCAACAAAAATGACCGACCACCCATGGGAGAACAGCGGGTTACGGAGCGGGCTGACCAAAGGTTGTTCATCGACTTTATGGGACCATACCCGAGGACCAAAGCTGGGAACTCGGTGATTTTTGTATGTCTAGACCATTTCTCCAAGTTTGTCTGGCTGCAGCCGATGAGACATGCAGTAGCTGCAGAAGTCATCAAATTCCTTGAGACCAAAATTTTCCATCAATTTGGAGTCCCCGAGTTTGTACACTCAGACAACGGCAAACAGTTTGTGTCTCAAATTTTTGGCGAGCTAATGACCCGTTATGGTACGACACGTAAAGACTGGACTTTACTCCCCGCAAGCGAACGCGGCTGAGAGGGTAAACCGATCTGTACTTAAAATTTTGCGAGCAACAATTGCCACCGATCAGCGAAGTTGGGATACCCAACTAAGTCGAATAGAGTGTGCCCTTAGGAATGGCCTACACGAGTCGATAGGCATGGAACCATATTACGCAATGTTCGGCACGCGGATGGTTACCCATGGAACAGCCTATCCGATTCTACGGAAACTAGGGGGAATAAAGGCAGGAGATCCACAGATAAGTCTCCCAGACAAAATGGAACTTATCCGACAAAAAGTGACCCAAGGATTAAACCGAACTCATGAACGCGCGGAAAAGGCATATAACACCCGTAGCAAGCTCGTAGAGTTTTCCGTAGGACAAGTCGTCTATAGGAAAAACTACAAGCAGAGTAACAAAGCTGACGGATATAATGCCAAGCTTGGCCCGAATCGAATTCGCTGTGTTGTACTCCAGCGTAAGGGCAAAGCGCTATATGAGCTGGGCAATGCAGTGGGGAAAAGTGTCGGGGTATTCCATGCTAAAGACCTATATGTTGCCTGAACCTCCGAACGTAATCCGACAACTCCAGAAGGCGACAAACTTAGAACTGTGGGATAGCACGAGTTGATAGAAGGTCCCGATCACCTGATGAGGTGAACACGTAATCAGAACTACCATGACTCCGCTATAAAAGCAACAGCCGGGGACAGAAAATTATCCAGACATTATGAACACGTTCAGCACCTATGAACACGCTATCCAAGCTGCTCACCAGCTTAAGAGGCTTAAGAAGGAATACGAGGGCAGGGCCTCCTATCTGACGGTCCTGACGGAGTGGATGAGTGAGCTCTTCCACAGTATCCACATCGATGAGGAGTGTATCCAGCAGCGCTGGATACAACTCCTTTCGGCGCCTCAAGAACGAGAGACGATAGAACAGGAGATCGGGCAAAGGACCCGAAACCAGGAAAATGACCGTAGTCAGTTGCTCCAAGTAAAGAGGCAACTGGTACGGACTCAAAAACAGATAGTCAGGATTCAGGACAGTCAACAGAGGGTGGGGCGGCACATGAACCGCCTCGCCAGAAAATTAGAATAATTAGAAAATAATAAAACAACAAAGTAATAAGCCCGACTAGCTCATCTGAGACTGGGTTAATGTAGTGGGTCGAAGCCACATGTAAATGGGCGCCAAAGAAAAGAATAAAGGAGAAGAAGGAGATCTAAAGAGATGGCCGTACGAAGATTTCTTTTCCGAGGTCATTCCATGCGTAGCCGCATCGGTCACTTCGAGCCTGTTACGTACGCCCTCCCCCATACCAAGATTAACCCCGGCAAGACAACTGCCATAAGTTGAGGGTAGGGGCCCTAATGACTAACACTCCGATTGATAAAGGCAAAACAGCAAAAGCAATTCGACAACTCATGGGTGTCGCGTGGCCAGAACAACGACCACGATCGACCTGCTCGTAACCGTACTCCAGTAAGGTGGCAAAGTGCACCAGCCGGCCATTGACTCCTAAAATAGGGGAAATGGAGAAACAGTATCCCTAGGTGGGAACACCTAGTTAATTCATCCAATATGGGGGGCTAGCGAAAGCTCTAGTCCGGTATAAAAGACCCCAGCCAAATAAAGAGTCAGACAGAAATTGTTCTGATCTCTCCCTAACGGTGGTCTAGAAGTACAACTCCCATCGACACAGACCACGACTGGAAGAAAGCTGGTGTCCAGAAGGATGTCTTGACGTTTCCCTAGGATCCACTTCACCCAGGAGAAAGTCCCGATAACCGGTCCTGCGATCGACCACAATCTGGAGGAAATCAACCAGCAAAATCCCGAAGGACGAAAATAACTAGTGAACCAAGTGAATGGCCCAAGGACCCCAAGATGGGCGGCGAAACTTCCAAAGTGGCCGACAGCACCGCCAATGTGATTAATCACGTAGAGATCGTTGACCACAGGGATTATATTCAAGATGTCAACAAGACCCTGAAGCTCATAGCTGGACTACTACCGGTTAAAGTGATCCTTAAAGTGGTCAAGATGTACAAGCGCTCTGTTCAGAGACGCCGCGACCAACATCACACCCTGGAGAAAGTGGTGACCCACATTGGAGCATAAGCCGAGCAGATACAGTGAAGTGAAACCGCAAAAAGACAATAAAAGCAGAAAAGACAATAGAAACAATAAAATAATAATAAATAAATTGCACTCCAATATTATAAACAAAAAGTGAATCGCCAAAAACAATCAAAAACAAGGAAGAACGCTATAGTCGAGTACCTCGACTATCAGATACCCGTTACTCAGCTAAAGGGACCAAAGGAAAATGGAGATATGCAAGCAGCAAATGCGCCACCTACCGGCGGTAGACAGATTTAAGCGTTGTGGCATTTGAGTGGGCGTGGCAAAGTTTTTTTTAAATCAATCGATAGGTATTGACGAGACCAATACATTTAAGTTAAAATTTTTTATCTAGCACGAAAATTGTGGGCGCCACAGGCTTGGGCGGTTTGTGGGCGTTAGAGTGGGCGTGGCAAACTTTTTTTTAAATCAATCGATAGGTATTGACGAGACCAATACATTTCAGTTTAAATTTTTTATCTACCATGAAAATTGTGGGCGCCACAGACTTGGGCGGTTTGTGGGCGTTGGAGTGGGCGTGGCATATTCGCGTAATAAACTTGCGCTGCGCTCAAGCCTACGGAATCTAAATCTGAAAACTCGTTTCTCTATCTTTGATATTTTCCGAGATATCCGCGTTCATATTTACGATTTTTTTAAGTTTGTGGGCGGTTTGTGGGCGTTAAAGTGGGCGTGGCAAACTTTTTTTTAAGTCAGTCGGTAGGTATTGATGAGAACAATACATTTCAGTTAAAATTTTTGTTCTAGCATCAAAACTGTAGGAGCCACAGTTTTGGGCGGTTTGTGGGCGTTAGAGTGGGCGTGGCACTCTTTTGAAACAAACTTGCGCTGCGCAGGAATCTCAGGAATCTGCATGCCTAATCCCAGTATTGTAGCTCTTATAGTTTCCAAGATCTCAGCGTTCATACGGACAGACGGACAGACGGACAGACGGACAGACGGACATGGCTAGATCGACTCGGCTAGTGATCCTGATCAAGAATATATATACTTTATGGGGTCGGAAACGCTTCCTTCTGCCTGTTACATACTTTCCGACGAATCTAGTATACCCTTTTACTCTACGAGTAACGGGTATAACAATTTGCGAGTACATGCATTTCTGAATGCAAGTGTAAACAGAATCCCCAATTACATACGCTGAACAAGAAATTGGAGCTGCACCGACCAGCCCCAGCCCGAGCATTGGAACTGACGTGTGCCGCAGTGGAACTCTCATACGATGCATACATACATACATATCTATACAGCGATAGTGTTATTTTTTTTGTGTAACGTAATTTTTGTGTTTTGTTTTTGTAAACCGTCACCAAGTCTTGCACGTATATATATGTATAAACCAATTCTAAAATCTCCCAAAGCCCAGGATCCGGAGCGTCGAGATCTCATCGCCCAGGATTAAAAAGAGGGTAAGTTTGTCGGAACGCGGTTCCTTTTCTTATACATACATATATATATCCGTGCGCCATGATTACATCAGAAGCTTTAGCAAAAACAATAGACACTGATCCACAATTTAACGTAAGAGTTGTATACTTGTTATCCAAAGCCAAACTGCCAATAACAGTGAGTGAATTAGAATACTTATATATTGAGACCTTCCGTCTAGATTTTTCACCGCTTGTCCACTGCAATAAGACACAAAAAGCTATCATTATCTCTACCGTTCCAACGGTCATTGTTCTCTCCCGTCTGGATAAGAATTCGTTTTTGGGCAATGTTAATACTTTCCTAGTTAAGACAAAGAATTAATCTGTTAGGAATACATGTAATAATATATAATATCCACATATAATAATTGTTTCATATATATAATCATTTAGATATACTTTTCTTTTTATACCTTCTTTATACATAATAATTAAATGTTAATTTTTCAGCGGCGAGTATCAGCCTTGTAATTGTATGACAATTGCAAGAGCCCTCTGAGCGACGTTTGTAGTCGTGAATAGTCAGCATTTTGCTGATGTGTGCACCTTCACAGGTGGTCAAATCGATACTCTCCGCTAAAACAATAATTGTCAATTAATTTAACCCCCATATGAATTAGCCAATATTATGTTACTCAACACCGGCACACGCCGACCTAAATATTATCCAATAAATTTGTAATGTGAAAAAGTATTCGAAATCATGGTGTGCTAAAGCTTTATTAGGGGGGGTGTGCTGACGCGAGAAGTGGAGTAGGTCAAGAACAATGACATAACATTTGACGAACAACCTTGACAATAGGGGATCGTATTGCGCGGCCCGCGACGATCCATTGGCACACGAACGTGTGAAGGGGAGGGAATATGGCCAAAACACAGCCCGATCGTATTACGATCAAGCTACAGCTAAGCTTGTGGAGCAGTGTGGACTGACGACTGACGAACTTTATGAACTAATACTATTTTCCAGGCACTTTTAATATTTATTCTCGTTATGTTGGAGAGGAGAGAGGCTTACCAAGATCCCACGACCCGAATACGACGTAGCTTATGCCGGCAAATGGTGCCAGAATATCGCACGCCTCTCCCTCGGCCCAAGTCCCTGGTAGAACTCGGGCACTAATATGCCCACGTAACAGAATTGGCGCCCAACGCTAGGATTTTTCATATTCCTTAAGGAATATTATTAGGGTCAACCATCTCGATGCCTGCGGTATCGGAGTGGATGCACCTAAGTATGGCAAGGCTTTCATCTTTATTTGCCATGAGTAATTTGACTGTTTTATAGAGCAGGGAACTTAAATAATTTTAAATATGCGCATACTTATATATTTGGTCTTTCAACTAGTAACTTTAAAGTCCCCAACTTCTGTGACTGTCAGTGCTGAGAGGCCTCTCAACCAGAACTTTGTCTCAGAATAGAGGCTTGACTTTAAGATAATTTAATTTTTGTCTATTACAATTGTAGAATTCCCTGTTTTGTTAGTGGACAAATTTACCGGAATTTCCTTAAACCAAGAACTATGAGTTATCCTTTTTATAATACTATAAAACTACGTGCTGAACGACTATTTGTTAAAGTTAACGTAAATACAATTTATAGGTGCTTTCTGGCCGACGCCACACGACGTACTAGGCATTTGCCCGGTCGTTTGAATTGGTTCGAGTCCAGAAAGAGCAGGAGCGCAAACATTACGGTAACGCATTTAGCAGTTGCGGTGCGGGTCTACTGTTCGTTTGTCGATCCAGGACAGAATGGGGGTGGGGGAACTGACAGGAAACGCAAAACCGACGCCCTACAACGTACTAGGCATTGGTCCGGTCGTTTGCTTGGTTCGAGTCTTTGCTGTTTCCCTTGACATATTTGGGCGGTGGACGATTTTTAGTTTCTCTGGCCGACGCCCCACAACGTATTAGGTTAGCTGGTCAGGTCGTTTGCTTGGTTCGAGTCCAGAGAAATAGGAGACGGTTGTGGAGCCCGAGAATGATCGGTCAAACAACTTGTTTTCCGACGACTGGCGGGAGGGGGTTTTTGGACAGATTCCTTATCTAGACACAGCATTCCGTTTGGAACATTTGGGATGTCTAGAAAAAGGGAAAGTAAGGGCATGTTAGCTTAGCGGAACCGCGTTGTGTAGAAGCGGCTAACACCCCTAATTAGGGAAATTTATTTTGTTTTTGTTTGGGGCTTAAATATCTTCGGTTCTTGACCGAAGAGAAACTTGAGAAGCAGAGAGAAGCACCCCCAGTTTATAAACATTTTTATTGGCGACTTATTCAGCGTATACGTCGCTGACCGGGTGTTTTGAAAAGAATCACGCGAACCTTTTATACCAAAACGCAAAAACGTGAAGACAAATTTTAGTGCGTGTATTAATCCGCACAAAGTGACAATCTATAAAAAGAAAGCGAAGGCCTGTAAAGAAGGTCCAATCATATAAATGAAGGGGGCCAAGAAGAAGGTCTTATTCCAACCCAGCACCGGAAGAGTGACCCGAGCAACAACGCGCGGAGACAATCACCAACCCCGGAGTGCGAGCGCGCCAAGGCTAGGAGACTCATCTGAAAGAGAGCCGTGGGAGCTTGCACAGAATTAGCCAGGAGAGGTAGATACCCAGTCCAAAGAAAACAATTTGGACCAATACACAGAAATGGAAGGAGCCGCCGGAGGGGAGAATCTACCCCTAGGACCGCCGAAAGGAAGATCAAGTATGCTTCCCCAATTTCAGAGGCACGAGGTGGACAACTTAGAGGCTGCCGAGCGACGTGAACAAAGGTTGATGGAGTTCTTGAGGCAGAGCAACGAAATGCAGCGTGGTATGAGTGTCCAGATAGAAGCACTGAAGGCACAGATAACAGAATTGCAGTCTCCGACATCCAGGAGACCCGAACAGAAGGGACTGCCTTCGCCGCCCCGAACTGTTCCGAATCCAACGGACAGCTTTTTGAGATACCAAGAGACTCCGCCTCTGGAACCGGTAACGCAGGACATGCTCAATAGCCAGATGCACCGGTTAAGAACACCCAGGCGGATGGACACCCCGTCCCACAGGCAGTCCAGAACAAACGAGAGGGAGACGAGTCACCAACTGCATCCAGAGTTCGATCGGAGCTCATCATTTCAGGGACCAAGACCAAAAGACGTCAGATTAGACAGATGGAACCTAAAGTTCGATGGAAGCGGTCGCGGCATGACAGTTGAAGGTTTCCTGTTCCGCGTAGACCGATTGCAAGAATTGTACGACCTCAGTCGCCAACAAGTCTTTCGTGAGTTCCATCTTCTGTTGGCAGGTGCAGCCACGAAATGGTGTTGGCAGTTAATGGAGGACAAGGCAGAAGATTACGATTTTGACTACTACTCATTGACCCAAGAAATGAGGCGGGCATTTTCCACTGCCGGGAGTGACCTTATGAAAGTCAAGGAACTGATGGAAAGGAAGCAAGGGCCACACGAAACCTTTAGCGATTATGTCTCGGATATGCATAACTTGCATTTCAAGCTCAAGCACAAAATCGCTGAAGATGAATTCGTTGAGCTCTTAAAGGACAACATGAACTCCCAGATGGGGGGATTGCTGCTAACATCCCCAATAACCTCAATAGCGGAGCTCAAAAGAGAAGGTCTCAGAGTGGATCGCTGGTTGAGAAGTACTGGAAGAAACCTGCGCAGCCGAGCTGCAGTCAACGAAATAGAGGAATTACAGACACTGGAAGACTTGCCGGACGCGGTCACGGTGGAAGAATTCAACCGGCAGCGGAAAGATACGCGAGGACGTTACGAGGATGGACAAGGATGCCGAGGCCCATTACACGCGCTGGTGTGTTATAAGTGTGGCAAAGGAGCAGACTTCTACAGGAAGCATCCTTCGAAGGAAGAATCCTGCCCGATCAAATTCCACGATACCACTTGCAGGTTCTGCGAGAAAGTCGGGACGGATGCAGATGCTAACCAAGCGGCTTTTGCGCGGAGTCCGTCAGGCAAGACCGGGATAGCCGGGCGGACCAGGACCAACCCTTTCCGGTAAAAACACCGAAGCCCAACCAAATCTCCCACCATAAGAGCATAGAACAACGAGAGAGGGAGTACGAACTTGCTCGTGAACGTATCTTCAATGGCTCGGAAGATGCAGACAGCGAGACACGAACAACACGGAAAATACTTAACGGACACGGTGGTGAGCGTGCAAAACGACAACCGTTTCTTTGCCAAAACGAAGGTCGATGGAGAAGAGATACTCGCGTTACTGGACACAGGCGCCAGTGTGAACTGTATTGGCAGAGGAGCACACGCTTTCTTGGAAAACCGGACGCGGCCGATAAGAAAGCTAAGCGAAGAATGCGTACGCACAGCAAGCGGTGGTGAGACCCAAGTAACCGGAGCCATAACGTTACCTGTGGAAGGGGAAGGAGAAACCAAGGACCTAGAGTTTTTGATAGTGCCAGGTCTGACACAACGATTTTATTTCGGAATTAATTTCTGGGATACATTCGGCCTCACATTCCTCGATAAAGGTAGACGCGAGGTTGCCGCCGTTGAAACAACACCGGATTTCGACCTTATGACCGGCGACCTAGACATGAACAATACGCTCAAGCCCGAGACCGCCTATACCCCACATCAGCTTACCCCAGAACAACATTGTAAGCTGCAGCAAGTGATGGACACATATCCCTCTTGTCTAGAAAAAGGATTAGGAAAGACGAGCTTAGAGCAACATGTAATTGAAGTGACCAACGAGGACCTACCAATCAAACAGCGACATTACCCGATATCCCCAGCTAAACAGAAGCTGGTTTACGCCGAGCTAGATCGCATGTTAGGTCTAGGCGTGATCGAGGAGAGCAATAGCAGCTGGAGTTCACCAGTAACTCTGGTACAAAAAGGGTCGAAGAATCGCCTTTGCCTCGATGCGCGTAAAGTAAATTCCCGGACAATCAAAGATGCGTATCCACTACCACATATTGAGGGTCTGTTGAGCCGACTACAGGAAACGTATTACATTTCTGCAATTGACTTAAAAGACGCCTTTTGGCAAATACCTCTCGAAACCAAAAGTAGAGAGAAAACCGCGTTTACAGTGCCCGGCAGGCCACTGTATCAGTTTACAGTCATGCCGTTCGGCTTGTGCAATGCCGCGCAGCGAATGTGCCGACTAATGGATAAAGTTATACCAGCGGCGCTACGCGAGAATGTATTTGTGAATCTGGATGACTTACTGGTCTGTTCACCTACATTTGAAGCCCACATGGATATGTTGAGCCAGGTCAGTGCCTGCTAACAGCGGGCAGAGCTAACGAAGGAAGACCGCATAAAGAAATTTGAGTTGTCAGAAGAGGCAATCAAGGCGTTTGAACTTTTTAAAACCAGCATGGCAACAGCACCTGTACTCGTCGCCCCGGATTTTAAGAAACCATTTACCATCCAATGTGATGCCTCGACCACTGGAGTGGGAGGAGTTTTGTTCCAAACAGATGACGAGGGCGGAGAACATCCAATCGCCTATATGTCAGACAATGAACAAAGCACAGCGGAATTACAGCATAACCGAGTTGGAGTGCTATGCCGCCATCCTCAGCATTACCAAATTCCGTGCCTACGTAGATGGGATGCCCTTCAAAGTGATCACTGACCACGCTAGTCTGAAATGGCTGATGAGTCAGAAAGACTTATCAGGCAGGCTTGCGCGATGGAGTTTGAAGCTACAAGCATTTGACTTCACCATAGAACACAGGAAAGGGTTACTAAATGTAGTCCCAGATGCTCTCTCACGAGTTCATATGGACGAGCTACAGAAGGCTGGGGCGGAAGAACTGGACATTCACATCAACCTTCGATTCCAGTCATCGGATTATGTCAACCTAGTGCAGGCGGTGGACGAAAATTTAGGTAAAAAACGACGCTGTGGATGAAGCCCGAGCATGGAAGCTCTGGGTTCCCGCCGAGCTGCGTCCTGCTTTAGTCTGGAGAGCACATCATGCCATAACCGCAGGGCATGGGGGGTTACACAAATCGCTAGCCAAATTGAGACAGTATTACTATTGGCCAGGCATGGCTGTAGATGTCCAAAAAGTAGTGAAGGAATGCGAGGTCTGTAAGATCACCAAGACCGCCAACAAAAATGACCGACCACCCATGGGAGAACAGCGGGTTACGGAGCGGGCTGACCAAAGGTTGTTCATCGACTTTATGGGACCATACCCGAGGACCAAAGCTGGGAACTCGGTGATTTTTGTATGTCTAGACCATTTCTCCAAGTTTGTCTGGCTGCAGCCGATGAGACATGCAGTAGCTGCAGAAGTCATCAAATTCCTTGAGACCAAAATTTTCCATCAATTTGGAGTCCCCGAGTTTGTACAGTCAGACAACGGCAAACAGTTTGTGTCTCAAATTTTTGGCGAGCTAATGACCCGTTATGGTATTCGACACGTAAAGACTGGACTTTACTCCCCGCAAGCGAACGCGGCTGAGAGGGTAAACCGATCTGTACTTAAAATTTTGCGAGCAACAATTGCCACCGATCAGCGAAATTGGGATACCCAACTAAGTCGAATAGAGTGTGCCCTTAGGAATGGCCTACACGAGTCGATAGGCATGGAACCATATTACGCCATATTAAACTACAAGCAGAGTAACAAAGCTGACGGATATAATGCCAAGCTTGGCCCGAATCGAATTCGCTGTGTTGTACTCCAGCGTAAGGGCAAAGCGCTATATGAGCTGGGCAATGCAGTGGGGAAAAGTGTCGGGGTATTCCGTGCTAAAGACCTGTATGTCGCCTGAACCTCCGAACGTAATCCGACAACTCCAGAAGGCAACAAACTTAGAACTGTGGGATAGCACGAGTTGATAGAAGGTCCCTATCATCTGATGAGGTGAACACGTAATCAGAACTACCCTGATTCCGCTATAAAAGCCACAGCCGGGGACAGAAAATTATCCAGACATTATGAACACGTTCAGCACCTATGAACACGCTATCCAAGCTGCTCACCAGCTTAGGAGGCTTAAGAAGGAATACGAGGGCAGGGCCTCCTATCTGACGGTCCTGACGGAGTGGATGAGTGAGCTCTTCCACAGTATCCACATCGATGAGGAGTGTATCCAGCAGCGCTGGATAGAACTCCTTTCGGCGCCTCAAGAACGAGAGACGATAGAACAGGAGATCGGGCAAAGGACTCGAGACCAGGAAAATGACCGTAGTCAGTTGCTCCAAGTACAGAGGCAACTGGTGCGGACTCAAAGACAGATAGTCAGGATTCAGGACAGTCAACAGAGGGTGGGGCGGCACATGAACCGCCTCGCCAGAAAATTAGAATAATTAGAAAATAATAAAACAACAAAGTAATAAGCCCGACTAGCTCATCTGAGACTGGGTTAATGTAGTGGGTCGAAGCCACACGTAATTGGGCGCCTAAGAAAAGAATAAAGGAGAAGAAGGAGATCTAAAGAGATGGCCGTACGAAGATTTCTTTTGCGAAGTCATTCCATGCGTAGCCGCATCGATCACTTCGAGCCTGTTACGTACGCCCTCCCCCATACCAAGATTAACCCCGGCAAGACAACTGCCATAAGTTGAGGGTAGGGGCCCTAATGACTAACACTCCGATTGATAAAGGCAAAACAGCAAAAGCAATTCGACAACTCATGGGTGTCGCGTGGCCAGAACAACGCCCACGATCGACCTGCTCGTAACCGTACTCCAGTAAGGTGGCAAAGTGCACCAGCCGGCCATTGACTCCTAAAATAGGGGAAATGGAGAAACAGTACCCCTAGGTGGGAACACCTAGTTAATTCATCCAATATGGGGGGCTAGCGAAAGCTCTAGTCCGGTATAAAAGACCCCAGCCAAATAAAGAGTCAGACAGAAATTGTTCTGATCTCTCCCTAACGGTGGTCTAGAAGTACAACTCCCATCGACACAGACCACGACTGGAAGAAAGCTGGTGTCCAGAAGGATGTCTTGACGTTTCCCTAGGATCCACTTCACCCAGGAGAAAGTCCCGATAACCGGTCCTGCGATCGACCACAACCTGGAGGAAATCAACCAGCAAAATCCCGAAGGACGAAAATAACTAGTGAACCAAGTGAATGGCCCAAGGACCCCAAGATGGGCGGCGAAACTTCCAAAGTGGCCGACAGCACCGCCAATGTGATTAATCACGTAGAGATCGTTGACCACAGGAATGATATTAAAGATGTTAACAAGACCCTGAAGCTCATGCTGGACTACTACTGGTTATAGTGATCCTTAAAGTGGTCAAGATGTACAAGCGCTCTGTTCAGAGACGCCGCGACCAACTTCACACCCTGGAGAAAGTGGTGACCCACATTGGAGCATAAGCCGAGCAGATACAGTGAAGTGAAACCACAAAAAGATAATAAAAGCAGAAAAAAAGACAATAGAAACAATAAAATAATAATAAATAAATTGCACTCCAATATTATAAACAATAAGTGAATCGCCAAAAACCATCAAAAACAATTTGCGAGTACATGCATTTCTGAATGCAAATGTAAACAGAATCCCCAATTACATACGCTGAACAAGAAATTGGAGCTGCACCGACCAGCCCCAGACCGAGCATTGGAACTGACGTGTGTCGCAGTGGAACTCTCATACGATGCATACATACATACATATCTATACAGCGACAGTGTTATTTTTTTTGTGTAACGTAATTTTTGTGTTTTGTTTTTGTAAACCGTCACCAAGTCTTGCACGTATATATACGTATAAACCAATTCTAAAATCTCCCAAAGCCCAGGATCCGGAGCGTCGAGATCTCATCGCCCAGGATTAAAAAGAGGGTAAGTTTGTCGGAACGCAGTTCCTTTTCTTATACATACATATATATATCCGTGCGCCATGATTACATCAGAAGCTTTAGCAAAAACAATAGACACTGATCCACAATTTAACGTAAGAATTTTATACTTGTTATCCAAAGCCAAACTGCCAATAACAGTGAGTGAATTAGAATACTTATATATTGAGACCTTCCGTCTAGATTTTTCACCACTTGTCTACTGCAATAAGACACAAAAAGCTATCATTATCTCTACCGTTCCAACGGTCATTGTTCTCTCCCGTCTGGATAAGAATTCGTTTTTGGGCAATGTTAATACTTTCCTAGTTAAGACAAAGAATTAATCTGTTAGGAATACATGTAATAATATATAATATCCACATATAATAATTGTTTCATATATATAATCATTTAGATATACTTTTCATTTTATACCTTCTTTATACATAATAATTAAATGTTAATTTTTCAGCGGCGAGTATCAGCCTTGTAATTGTATGACAATTGCAAGAGCCCTCTGAGCGACGTTTGTAGTCGTGAATAGTCAGCATTTTGCTGATGTGTGCACCTTCACAGGTGGTCAAATCGATACTCTCCGCTAAAACAATAATTGTCAATTAGGTTAGGTTAGGTTAGGTTAGAGCGGCTGCCAAATTATTGACACACTTAGTCCTTAAAAGGTCCATTGTGGTACCGCGTGGATCTGTATCCCCTTTCTTAAAAATCTGCTGCCATTATTGCAGCTGGCTTAGCATAATTCCCATCCGGTTGCTTTAATGAATTTTATTATTCGTTTTAGGCTTATGTTCGCCAGTTCGGATAGACTGTTCATGAAGGGATTCCCTAAGTGGTACAGTCTAGATCTGCACAGGGCCGGGCAGGAACAGAACAGGTGTTCCACCGTTTCCTCTTCCTCCTCGTCCCTGCAGCTTCTGCAGAAATCGTTTCGGGGCGCGCCCAATCTGCTTGCGTGTGTGCCAACCAACCAGTGGCCTGCTAGCACTCGTATTACCATTCCGCACTCGGTACGGTTTAGTCTTAATAGTTCCGAAGTTCTCTTCGCGTCGATGATTGGCCATGTCTGGCGGGAGATGCGACAGTGCTTAACATGTGTCCATGCTAGGCTCGCAAGTTTCTTGTATTGATTTCTAATGTTAAGCTTGCAGGTGGCCATCGGCATACCAATGTTCTCCTTGTCCGGAAGGAGAGGAACGGTAGTGCCATGCCTGGCCAGCTCATCTGCAATACAGTTGCCTGTAATGTTCCGGTGACCCGGGACCCAAATCAGGTAAATTTTAAACTGCAGAGCCATCTCGTGCAGAGATTTGCGGCAGTTTGATATGGTGTGGGAGTTTGTATTGGTCGAGATAATCGACCTGATAGCCGCTTGACTATCACTATAGATGTTAATCAGTTTATTCTGACAGTTTGCATCGTTCAGAAGCATCAAAGCTTCAATTATGGCAAATACTTCCGCCTGGAAGACGCTACAGTGATCCGGAAGTCTGAAGGATTTCCTGATATTAAGTTGTTCGGAGTATATACCTCCTCCGACTTGATTATTTAATTTTGAGCCGTCAGTGTAGAAATTGACTGCCTCTGTAGGGCCCGGCTGGCCTTGTTCCCAGTCTTCTCTGGTTGGGAGCAAGGCTTCAAAGGGGGTGTGGATGTATTCAATAGGTTTACATAGATCTGTACTGGGTGGGATCATTGTGTCCTGCTGGAGTATCCTGGCATGACCGTATATTTGGGGCTTCCACTGCCCTAAGTCCCTCATCCGAACCGCAGCTATCTTAGTTCGTTCCATGCCGGCTAAGTCCAGACTTGGAAGGTTCAGAATAGCATTTAGCGCCTCGTTGGGGGTGGTGCGAAGGGCTCCGCTTATGCATAAGGATGCCATTCGTTGTACCTTGTTTAGGTTTGTTGTGGTTGTCTGCTTCATTAGCGCGGGCCACCATATTGACACTCCGTAGAGCAGAATAGGCTTAACTATCGCTGTGTGTATCCAGTTGACGATTTTTGGGGACATGCCCCATTTCGTTCCGGTGGCCTTTTTGCAGGAGTAGAGGGCAATTGTTGCCTTCCTCGTTCTCTCTTGGCTGTTTAGTCTCCATGTCAGACGCTTATCTAATATTAACCCCAAATACCTGGCGTTGTTACTGAAGGAGAGAGAGCAGTTATTTAATATTGGTGGGTTTAGTTGAGGAATCTTGTATCTGTTTGTAAACAGCACCAGTTCCGTTTTCGAGGGGTTTACCCCTAGACCTCTTTCTGTTGTCCAGTCAGAGAGTATTTTAAGTTTGGCGGTCATTAGATCGCATAGTGTTTGAGGAAATTTTCCTGAGAAAATAATGGCTACATCGTCCGCATATGCCACAACCTTGCATCCACCCCCTTCCATGTAGCACAACAGCTTATTTACTGCGATGTTCCATAGGAGGGGGGAGAGTACACCACCCTGAGGGGTTCCCCTGTTCACGAACCTTGTTTGTGTTGAGATTCCTAGCGTGGAGGTTACCATTCTGCTCATCAGCAATTTATGGATTAACTCAACGATTTGGATCTCAACACCCAGGTCGGTGAGGGATTCGGTTATGGCTGTAGGGAGAACATTGTTGAAAGCGCCCTCTATGTCCAGGAATGCAGCAAGTGCGTATTCCTTGTGATTGAGTGACTTTTCGATTTGGCTGACTACCGCGTGTAGAGCTGATTCGGTGGACTTGCCTTTTGAATATGCATGCTGCGCTGCTGATAACTGTTTCGAGTCCATGACTGACCTGATGTGCAGTCCAATCAGTCGCTCGAAGCTTTTAAGGAGAAAGGATGTCAGACTTATGGGCCTAAAATCTTTCGTCGTCGTGTGCGAGGCTTTGCCCGCTTTGGGTATAAAGACTACCTTTGTTTCCCTCCATGTTGATGGCAACGTTCCTATCCTAAGAATGGTACGCAAAATTGTCTTTAGCCAGTTGATGGCAAGTTGACCTGCGTGTTGGATGTGCGCAGGTGAGAGATGATCGGGTCCTGGTGATTTGAAGGGTTTGAAGCTGTTTATGTTGCGTTCGGAAAGAAGCGTTTCCAAGTCAATGCTTAGACCTGCATGATTTTCTGGGAGACGTTCTACCGGGAGACTACCCGGAAAGTGGGTGTCTAGTAGTAGGCTTAGGGACTCCTCACTAGAGTCTGTCCACGAGCCATCTGGTTTTTGAAGGTACCCCAGGGAGGGGGTTGTTTTGGAGAGGATCTTCCTAAGCCGAGCTGCATCGGCTGTTTCCTCTATGTTTGAGCAGAAGGTCTGCCAAGCTGATCTTTTTTCTTTCCTTATGGCCTTCTTGTAGGAGGCTAGTTCTAACTTGTACTGTTGCCATTTTAGATCCTCATTTCCTGCTTTTGCCCTGTTAAAAAGGGTTCTGCAACTGGATCTGAGTTCTGAAAGTTGCTGTGTCCACCAAGGAGGCTTTCTGGTTCCTCTCGGTTTGCGTTTAGGGTGGGCTGCTTCGAAAGCCGAGTTGCAGGCATTCGTGAACATCCCTACTATGTTATCAAGACTGAGTATATCACTGTTGTCACTTGGGGGTTCTATTGGAAGAATGTTTAGTAGGGCTTCCCTATAAGCGCGCCAGTTGGTACGTCTAAGGTTGACGAATTCAGCTGGAGTAGGAGGGTCTAGTGATAAAGTGGTTTCTATAAATCTATGGTCAGAGAAAGAGTGTTCGTTTAAGACTTCCCAGTTTCTGACTGCTTCTAGCAGGTTACCTGACACCATGGTAAGGTCAATGACTGTTTGGCTATTTTTTGTGATAAAGGTGGGGGTATTACCCCTGTTGCATAGAAATAGATTTCAGCCAAGGATGAAGTTAAAAAGAGACTCACCCCTGTTGTTGCTTGTTGGGCTTCCCCACTGAGTGTGGTGAGCGTTTGCGTCGCAGCCGATTACCAGTCCTATTTTGAGCGCCTCGCTATCTTTTACCAGTGTCCGGACAAGCTCGTCTGGGGGGTCTTCCTTCTCGAAGGCCATGTAAGCTGAAGCCACCCTGATTGTAGCCGCTGGAAGTTCCAGACTTGCTACGGTGTTGTCTCCGTTGCTGTAATTATGAATCAGAAATATGCTAAGGTGCCTTTTGGCTAAAATGCAGGTTCGAATTTTACCTTCTTTTGGATCAAGCAGCAGCTTGAAATCTTTGGTACCCAGTCCAGCAACCTTGCCTCCTACCACCCAAGGCTCCTGTATGAGTACTAGGTCTGCCCCGCCGTCAGCCAGGCGGAGCAGAAGGGCAGCCGACGCTGCTTTACTGTGATGGAGGTTCACTTGCAGTAGTCTTAGCGACATCTGCCGAGTTCCCCTCCACCACCGTGACGTCCGCTTCCTCGCTGCCGCTGAGGTCGCCGTCGTCTTCGTCCGTCGGGTTCATCGCCTGCATCCCTCTGCTTAGCGACGCGTCGGTTGAGTAGCCATCTTCCGGCTCGTCATCTCCAGGAGCCTCTATCTCCTCGGGAAAGACCTGCTCGGCTGGGTTGCCGGTCGGGTCCTCCTTCGAGTTAGAGTCTCCCTTGTAGACTTTGATGCGGATGGCACTGAATCCGAAGATCAGCTACCCGTGAGCGGCCTCTATTGGGGATACTGACTCCTTATTCAGCACCACGATGGCCTGGCTGATCGGCCCTTCGTGAGGTTCCACCTTTACGACTTTCCAGTCGTGCGTGGGCAAATTTGGGTTGCACCTTTGCAACATAAAGAGGATGTCCTCCCGTGCTTTGATGGACGACGGCAGCCATATCCTCGCTCGTGGTCTGCTAGGGACGTCGCACCAATCTAGTGCAACGATTTTCGCCCCAGAATACACCCCTCCGAGCTTCTCCGTCGCCTTCTTGTAGAGGTCAGCTGATCTCTGGCTGTCGCAAGACACCAACTTGACGCTGCCCTGGAACCAGCCTGCGTCCTTGCAACATGGCGTCGGTTGGGGGAAGTCCCGGAGCAAAGCCATGCAGATGACCGCTAGCTGCTCCTCGACCGCCTTCCACTGGTTTCTTGGGATCCGGCCTCCGGGGTTTCCCTTGTCAACCAGTCCAATCAGAACCTTGTCCCGCGCTATCTCCGCAAATGACAGGTTCTGTTGGAAAAAAAATTGTCAATTAATTTAACCCCCATATGAATTAGCCAATATTATGTTACTCAACACCGGCACACGCCGACCTAAATATTATCCAATAAATTTGTAATGTGAAAAAGTATTCGAAATCATGGTGTGCTAAAGGGGGTGTGCTGACGCAAGAAGTGGAGTAGGTCAAGAACAATGAAATAACTTTTGACGGACAACCTTGACAATAGGGGATCGTATTGCGCGGCCCGCGACGATCCATTGGCACACGAACGTGTGAAGGGGAGGGAATATGCCCAAAACACAGTGCGATCGTATTACGATCAAGCTACAGCTAAGCTTGTGGGGCAGTGTGGACTGACGACTGACGAACTTTATGAACTAATACTATTTTCCAGGCACTTTTAATATTTATTCTCGTTATGTTGGAGAGGAGAGAGGTTTACCAAGATCCCACGACCCAAATACGACGTAGCTTATGCCGGCAAATGGTGCCAGAATATCGAACGCCTCTCCCTCGGCCCAAGTCCCTGGCAGGACTCGGGCACTAATATGCCCACGTAACAGCTCTCTCGCTCGCTCTTATGCGAGGCTTGCTCATGTGACCGCTTTTCGTGGTGAATTTCTCGTTTCTGTGCTGGTATGTGCGTGTCGGTGTGGGTTAAGCCTTCTAGGCTAGCGATGCGAGTCTCGGTGGTGGTGATAGTTTTATTAACTATCGTGTGTGGCTTTGCAGCCTTAAACCTAACTTATAATAATATTTTACATTATATCTAAGCCTTATTTAATTACTTATAATATTTATAGTGTATTCTAGGTGTAGTTATATATATTTATGTACATGTATGTTAACGAGGGCGCCAGGTTGGAAAATGTGTGGCTATTTGTGTGGAGTCAATCGACTCCGACAATCGTCGGATATGGAATTCCGAAACTATAACAATCTATGTCTGGTGGTGCTTCTACTGAAAATATGAGGTTGTGTGACGAGCTTTCATCGCTATGGACTGTTGATAAGAAGCTGTTTGATTTAATTACCGCGGGGGCTCGGGATAATGCACCTGCTACTACGATACCTACCCCAGGTTTGTACCTGATCTAGTGGCTATACTAGTCAAAGAGATCCCTCCAACGTTTTAGTTTTCGTTATGGTTAGTTACGCTATTTTAAACGCTCTGCGGCTGATCCGTGTGTATTACCACTTTTGAAAATTCTGTGTTCGCTTTTATTTTATCGACGTTTGTTTTGACTCCATTTTCTGATATTGTATGCCCTAAAAAACCGACTTCGCTTGTGAAAAAATTACATTTTTTTATTTGTACCCTCATGTTTACGTTTTGGAGGGATGAAAATACCTCTTCGAGATTTTGACCGTGCTTCACCTCATATTTGCTAAAGACTATAGTGTCATCTACGTATACATAACAAATTTTCCCTTTGTATTCCCTCAATACGTCATATAAAGCACTTTGAAAAATGGATGGCGAATTTTTAATTCATTTTTTTCCGCCGTCGCCAAAAAATGCAGTTTTTTCTATGTCCGAGTCATTCAGTGGTACTTGGTGGATTCCACTCTTAAGGACTTGTTGTTTCCAAGCTATGCAATAATTTCGCCAATTTCGGTCTGAGATAGTAACTTTATTAAGTTTTCCATAATCGCTTACAAGTCTGTACTTTTTTTCCTTAAACTGACCGGACTTTTTCGGAACTATCCAGACCGGTGCGTTGTACCTCATCTCATTTATTTGTTTTTCTACCTCTTGCTTTTAAGATGGTGGGTATGGGTAATGTTTTCCGTAACCCGGGGTATCTGACGAAGCTCTGATTTTACCTACTACCTTTGTTGTGCATGCTTACTTTGTATTGGGATCTGCATTTTTTGATATTGAACGATGGTATTTATAAGTGATTTTTGTAAATCAGTCATATGGCTAACTTGTGGTCCGATTGTATTTACTGCCTGTTGCTCCTAGTCTTTTCATTGTGACATTGCCTTTTTAGTGTATCTAGTAAAAAACAAGGGAGAACGCTTTAGTCGAGTACCGCGACTATCAGATACCCGTTACTCAGCTTAAGGGACCAAAGGGAAATGGAGATATGCAAGCAGCAAAGCGAGATTTAAATACGCCACCTACCGGCGGTAGAGTAATTTAAGCGTTATGGGCGTTAGAGTGGGCGTGGAAAATTTTTTTTTGGATCAATCGATAGGTATCGACGAGATCAATTCATTTCAGTTAAAATTTTTTATTTAGCATGAAAATTGTGGGCGCCACAGGCTTGGGCGGTTTGTGGGCGTTAGAGTGGGCGTGGCATATTCGCTAAACACAATTGCGCTGCGTACAAAGTAGTTTGCATAGTTTCCGAGATATACACGTTCATATTTACGATTTTTTGAAGTTTGTGAGCGGCTTTTGGGCGTTAAAGTGGGCGTGGCAAACGGTCAATCGATAGGTTTTGATGAGAACAATACATTTCAGTTAAAATTTTCATTCTAGCATCAAAACTGTAGGAGCCACAGTTTTGGGCGGTTGGTGGGCGTTAGAGTGGGCGTGACACTCTGCTGAAACAAACTTCCGCTGCGCTGGAATCTCAGGAATCTGTATGCCTAATCCCAGTATTGTAGCACTTATAGTTTCCGAGATCTCAGCGTTTATACGGACAGACGGGCATGGCTAGATCGACTCGGCTAGTGATCCTGATCAAGAATATATACACTTTATGGGGTCGGAAACGCTTCCTTCTGCCTGTTACATACTTTCCGACGAATCTAGTATACCCTTTTACTCTACGAGTAACGGGTAAAAACATATGAGAACGCTATAGTCGAGAGTCTCGATAGATACGCGTTACTCAGCTAAAGGGACCAAGGGAAAATGGATATATGCAAGCCGCAAAGCGAGATTGATGTGCGCCACCTACTGGCGGTAGACAGATTTAAGCGTTATGGGCGTTAGAGTAGGCGTGGCAAATTTTTTTTTGGATCAATCGATAGGTATTGACGAGACTAATACATTTCAGTTAAAATTTTGTATCTAGCATAAAAATTGTGGGCGCCACAGGCTTGTGCGGTTTGTGGGCGTTAGAGTGGGCGTGGCATATTCGCGTTACAAACTTGCGCTGCGTACAAGGCTGCGGAATCCCAAATCTCTATCTTTGATAGTTTCCGAGATATAGACGTTCATATTTACGATTTTTTAAAGTTTGTGGGTGGTTGTGGGCGTTTTAGGTCAATAAATAGGTATTGATGAGAACAATACATTTCAGTTAAAATATTTATTCTAGCATCAAAACTGTAGGAGCCACAGTCTTGGGCGTTAGAGTGGGCGTGGCACTCTTCTGAAACAAACTTGCGCTGCTCAGGAATCTGCATGCGTAATCCCAGTATTGTAGCTATTATAGTTTCCGAGATCTCAGCGTTCATACGGACAGACGGACAGACAGACATGGCTAGATCGACTCGGCAAGTGATCCTGATCAAGAATATATATACTTTATGGGGTCGGAAACGCTTCCTTCTGCCTGTTACATACTTTTCGACGAATCTAGTATACCCTTTTACTCTACGAGTAACGGGTGTAACAAGGAAGAACGCTATAGTCGAGTACCTCGACTATCAAATACACGTTATTCAGATAAAGGGACCAAAGGGAAATGGAGATATGCAAGTAGCAAATCGATATTGAAGTGCGCCACCTACCAGCGGTAGACAGATTTAAGCGTTATGGGCGTTAGAGTGGGCGTGGCATTTTTTTTTGTTTATCAATCGATAGGTATTGACGAGACCAATACATTTCAGTTAGGCCACACTTTTAGGCGGTTTGCGGGCGTTAGAGTGGGCGTGGCATATTCGCGTACAAGGCTACGGAATCTAAATCTGATATCCCATGTTTCTATCTTTAATAGTTTCCGAGATATCCACGTTCATACTCACGATTTTTCGAAGATTGTGGGCGGTATTTGGGCGTTAAAGTGGGCGTGGCAAACGGTCAATCCATAGGTATTGTTGAGAACAATACATATTATTCTAACATCAAAAATGTAGGAGCCACAGTTTTGGGCGGCTTGTGGGCGTTAGAGTGGGCGTGGCACTCTGCTGAAACAAACTTGCGCTGCGATGGAATCTCAGGAATTTGCATGCCTAATCCCAGTATTGTAGCTCTTATAGTTTCCGAGATCTCAGCGTTCATACGGACAGATGGACATGGCTAGATCGACTCGGCTAGTGATCCTGATCAAGAATATATATACATAAACGCTTCCTACTGCCTATTACATACCTTCCGACGAATATAGTATACCCTTTTACTCTACGAGTAACGGGTATAAAAATGCATGGTTATATCTGAAATGTTAGGGAGTTTAAGTATTGCACGTTGTGTTATTTTAGTGCTGCCGCCAACTAAACTAATGGAAAAAACTTTTTCGTTTGGTTTTGGATTTGGTACTTATTGATTTTGAATTTAGTGTTGATTTAAGACGGTGTCAATTAAAAATTTTAGGATTTTCCCGTTCCCCGTGGTTCCTTTAAAGTATGCTAACCAAGAACGATTTATCAGTATTATTCTGCCATACATAATCTTTCTAAAGCTCACTTAGGTTATTTTCTTGTGCAAGTTAATAATTATCCTGTGGTGTGCTAACTTTAGCTTCCTCAGAATTTTGCTGTTCATCGCTTTCTGTTTATGGCTGAATATGAAATTATGTTGGCATCTTGTTTTTTTTTTTTAACATTGATGCACTAGATGCAGTACAAACAAGTGGCCCAAACGGCACCAAGCACGTGCTTGTTACGCGGGCCCATTTTTATTTCGGGCAATTACGGTTCGCGAGGAAGGTACATGATCAAATCAAGACAGGACAAAACATAGACCAACAAGACTAAAGCAAATTAGCTAAGATTTTAGTTTTTAATACAAGGATAGAAGTTGAGGAACAAATTAAATGATATAGGTTGTTATAATTATTAGAAAGAACGCGAAAGGTCTCGTGCTGACTAAAATTAGATGGACATCGTGGTAAGTTGATAGGATAGTAGTTTCGCATTAGTCTAACAGGAACATTGAACATTGTACTGACACCATTCCTGGAATCTATTAATGTCTGACTGCAAGCAGAAACCAGACTCAATTAGGGTATTCAATTGCGTTGCAAACGTTTGAAAAGTGTAAAAGTGTAAGCAGTTCCAACAACAATTTCCATACAAAATAGTTTTCAAGGCCTACAACACCCCAGCCTATGTATACAAATCTGTTGTACTTGTGTAGAAATAGGGGGTTAATAATGGGTAAGAATTTTATCTAAAATACTAAAAATATACTGAAAAGTTGGGTTTAAATCCATGGTAATGACAGTGAAAGGAAAGAAACAAATTTAAATTTTAAATGCAAAAGAAAAAAATTTGTCTTCTATAAAACAAAATCATTGAATAACAGTTTCAATGGAAGAAAAACCCTCAAGAAAGCGAGCCAGGGATCTCAAAACTAAGCGATGGTCTGAGAGCAAAGTTAATAAAGTCCTAGATTATATGTTGGAGCAATACAAAAATTTAAAAGTTATCTTTCTTTTGTACGTCAATTTCTTGCAACGATGTTTTGAAATAGAGGGCGTTCACTATTCTCGTCTGGCAAACTTACAAAGTTTACACTTTTGCAACGCAATTGAATACCCTAAATATTATTATATGATAAACAAAGTTTAATATCATCAGCATACATTAGTACACAAGAGTGAGATACGATAGAGGAAAGATCATTTATAAACAGAGTAAACAGCAAAGGGCCAAAATGACTGCCCTGAGGCACTCCAGATGTCACATTGATCATCTTGGAAACAGCGTTTTTGAATTAAGCCCTCTAAGATCTACCATTCAAATAACTTGAAATCCAAGTTAACACATTATTCGGAAACCCTAGCTGATCTAATTTGAATAAAAGAATAGAGTGGTTTACAGAGTCAAAGGTTTTACTAAAATCTGTATACATAACGTCTGTCTGCCATGTCAAAACCATGTTGACACGGATATATCAAAGAGCAGCACAAATGTTGCAAATGAGAGGTAATAATGCGTTCAAAAGTTTTAGGAATTGCAGACAATTTGGAGATTCCTCTATAGTTCTGAACATTAACCTTCGCACCCTTTTTGTGGAGTGGAATAATAAAAGAATCTTTCCAGATAGTAGGAAAAACAGATGATGAGATAGACAAATTAAAAAGTTTAAGAATGGGTTTGCAAATAGTTCGGGCACAAAACTTAAGCACACACCCAGGGAGTCCATCTAGCCCCGGAGAATAGGTTGGCGTTATAGTTTCTAAATCACTTAAGAGATAACTTTCGGTGATTAGAGGAGAAAAAATACAACTTGCCCTGTTTATGTGATTAGGGTAGCTAGTATTAGACCAAGAAACAGAACTAAAAGTAGATTGGAAGAATTCAGCAAATAAATCTGCAATTTCGGGATCCGTAGATGCCTCAATAGAGTTTAATCGTACTGATAATGGCAATGCTGAAGACTTTCGCTTAGCATTGACAAAGTTATAAAACTGCCTCGGATCCTTTGAAAATTCAAATTTACATCAGTTCAAATACATGGAATAGCAATGACTGTTAAGTACATTAAAATTAGTACGAGCCACCACATATCTTGAAAAATCGGATGGCCTACCCGACTCTTTGTACTTTTTATATAAGTTTTAAGGTTTCTAATTCTTTGCAACTCATTGGTAAACCAAGGAGGCCTGTCTAAGTTGGGAGGAAAGCTATCAGGAACACATTCACAGAAAAAAAAATTTAGGACACTTTAAAAAAGTTCCGTAGCACTTTCAATATCCAAGCAATTATATAAATTTTTCCAGTTATATTGTGAAATCATGTTGTTGAGTTTAGTAAAGTCGCATTTACGAAGCATCTACTTTTAGTTGGAGAAAGTAAAGGAGAGACGGTATCAACACAGTGAAGACAAATTTTATGTTCCAATTTGGGGGCCTGTCTAAGTTGGGAGGAAAGCTATCAGGAACACATTCACAGAAAAAAAAATTTAGGACACTTTAAAAAAGTTCCGTAGCACTTTCAATATCCAAGCAATTATATAAATTTTTCCAGTTATATTGTGAAATCATGTTGTTGAGTTTAGTAAAGTCGCATTTACGAAGCATCTACTTTTAGTTGGAGAAAGTAAAGGAGAGACGGTATCAACACAGTGAAGACAAATTTTATGTTCCAATTTGGGATGAGGGATGATACCGGTCTTCTTGCACAACTAGTGGGTCAATTCTAGACACCGTGACTTCAGACGGATTTAAAGTAAATACAAGATCTAATTGTCTGTTTAGTGAATTACGTATAAAGCTAACTTGCTGTAATGATAATTCTAACAGACCGTCAACGAAGTCATGGTCAGATAAAGGGGTAGAGACAAGTGAGTCAGTGGAAGGGGACCAAGAAATGTCAGGGAGATTGAAATCACCCGAAACAATCAAAAGATCCCATTCGGAAAGATGAGATAGAACAGTTTTTATTGCAGCCAAATATATCCAGGTGGAATATAAGAACAAGTAACATACAAGGGTGGTCAAAAGTATTTTCACAAAAAAAAAGTTAAATATACTCATAATTTGAACTTACATCTTGTTAGCTTTGGCATCAATGGCAAGGTAATTTAAATGCCGTTTGAATGATACAATACATTTCTTAGCCCATTCAGTACTTATTGAAAAGGACGAATTTGTGTGAAAATGTCCTTTTTGAACTTTTTTCCTCGACTTGAAAACTTAAATTTTTTGATGCAAAAAGTTTCTTCAAACAAAAATAATAGTAACTGCAAAAAGAATTTTTCAAAAATCATTTTGCTTATATTTTTTATGATTTTTTGAAAATGCTTAGAAACATGCATTTTAGCCATATTTTTCACTTTTTCATACAAATTTTTTCCAACATTGTCACCAAAATCATAAAAAATATAAGCAAAATGATTTTTGAAAAATTCTTTTTGCAGTTACTATTATTTTTGTTTGAAGAAACTTTTTGCATCAAAAAATTTAAGTTTTCAAGTCGAGGAAAAAAGTTCAAAAAGGACATTTTCACACAAAATCGTCCTTTTCAATAAGTACTGAGTGGGTTAAGAAATGTATTGTATTATTTAAACGGCATTTAAATTACCTTTCGATTGATACCAAAGTTAACAAGATGTACGTTCAAATTATGAGTATATTTAACTTTTGTTTTGTGAAAATACTTTTGACCACCCTTGTATATAGAAAAAGATTTCAAAGAGACTTTAACACCAACGAATTCTATGTCATTAGGACTAAGAAAGTATATTCTCTCCGATGTTAGAGTAGAGGTAACGGCAATCAGCACCCAACCCCCCCACCGAGGAGAGCGATCAGTTCTATACGTATTAAAATTTTTGGACAGAACTTCAGAGTCTAATCTCCGGTTTCAGCCAAGTCTCAGTAAAGGCCAGAATATCTTCAGAAAAAGCAGAGGAGTCAGCATAAATCTTAGGTAGCTTCATATTAAGTCCCCTAACATTTTGATAGGCCAAAAATAAACTGCTCAGTTTTTTTGCGCAGGTACTGTCGTGGAAGGCCAAATATTAGTTCTCCGTCTGTTTGGAACAAATTCTTTAATGACCAATTCACCCTTAAGCCAAAAACTTTTAAAATTTAGAACATTAAATACTTCAGGAGGAGCAGATATTTTAAATGAGGATATCCTACGAACATATGGAAATTTAAACTCCTCCACTGTGATGTTTTGAGATGGGGATTCCTGGTATATAAATGTGGTTTCAGCTGTTAATCGAGACACAAATAATTGCTTCCTATAAGGAACAACCGAGAGGCTCTTTCTTCCGCCACCAGCAATATGAACATCGTTCCTCTGATTATCGAGACTAGGGTCTCCTATAGAGCTAACTTCACCTGTAGGTACAGAAAGCTGCGTAGTGTTTGACCCCTTAGGCTGACTAGCAGAAACAGGGACTTCTCCAGAGCTTTTGGTACCTATGGGTACTGCTGGCAGTGAAACTTTACGTCCCCCAGCGCCAGTGGATGCCGACATAGCTGCCGTTACCGATCGGGTAAAAATATTCGAAGCTACGTTGGGACTTGAAACTGATGCCTTTACCTCAACTGATTTCGAAGGAACAGTCTTTTTGCGTTTTGGTGACCCCACTGACAGTTTTTTATTATCAAGATCCACCTTAAACTCTTTGAAATCAGCAACTACGCTCATAAGTTTATCAAACAGTTTCATAAAACGATCATTGGTCAGCGCAACATTGCCATCCAAATCACGGTCTATTTCAACGCATGAGGCACAAGTCCACGAAAAACCAACACGCAAATCAATATAGTCTTTTACTCTGTCAATAAGTCCAGTATATTTCGGATGTATGACTATGTTGCAGAGGCGACAGTAAATAAAAACGTTATTAGGTGATGATCCAAACTGACAATCTTTTTTGGAACAAAAAAAATCCCTTTTATTTTAGAATTATAATTTAAGCAAAAAATAAAAGAAAAAGGTTTTTATAAAACCAAAAATCAAAAGAATTATAAATACCTCACTTAATTTGACACTGGGATCAAACAATAAAAATGTAGACACACAAGAACACAAAAGTATAAGAGCGCGTAGAGACTGCGAGAGAGAGAGAGCGCGACAGAGTGGCTGTCGACTGAGCGTGGCTTGTGAAACACAAACAAAGTATAAGCGACAACAGTTTAGACGACAAGAAACGGGAGAGAGATTACAAGAAAGTTGTGGGAGACAACAACAAAAGCTTTTAGAACAAATGCACCACAAGCGTACAGAAGTTACAATAACAAAATGCACAGGCTAAAAACAGAGTTAGGTTTTGTTAAAATTGCAACGATTATTATTTGGTACATTAGAAACGCTAATCGCTATTCGCAGGCTTATTCATATAATGTGTCGAGAACGAATTGAATGATCAACTTTCATGGGTTCTGGATTCGGTTGACGCTACTACCCCAGCTTGGTTTGTACAAACTTGGTTTTAGGGCTTGAAATGATTAGTATTAGTGATTGGGTGGGTGTTATAGATTCTGGTTTAGATGTGGATAGAAGCTTTGCTTTACGGGTACCATTCGATAGGGTTGTTAAAGTTTGAGTGGTAACAAAGGTGCTTTTCATAAATACGATGTTTTAGATGTCTGATTATTACTAGTATTTAGATTCTCGAGCAGACTGCACAGATGTGTGCCCCAGGTCGTGTGACTTTATACTTGCCAGTAATTGCGATAGACTGCCGTTCAAGCCTCTGACAAAGGTGTCCAATGCATTTTCCCTGTACATTACTGTCAGAGACTGCACAGTCTACTGCGAGACATCAAAGTTGGCGATTCGATTTAAAACTATCGATAATTGTTGATAAACGGCTTGACAAAATTCTAGTGAAGTTCTGCTACCTTGGTTAAGATCATATAGATCATATTATTAAGACTTTAAGTGTGGTTTAGAAAGTGTTTTTATTGAGTCGGATGTACAATAATTTTTCGTCACAAAATTGTATATCAGAACTTTTGTATGTTGAAGGTGCGATCTCACGACCCCTTAGATAGTTAAGAGGTGTTTGTGTTTGATTTATAGTCGACAGTCATCTGCTTCATCTAGCTTTCTTTGCGTTCGGACGTGCTTAAAATTCTCGCTATGTTACTTCCCGAGTGCAATACCGATGTTACACTGTCCCAACTTCGCGCTTCTGATGCTGTCCGCTGTTCTTCCTTGTGCCGTCGCGCCTATCATAATTCTTGCGTAACCCTACCAAGGCCTACCAACGAAAATGCAGCTCCCCAGTCATATGCTGCTACGTCTTCCGCGGCCGTTGACCCTTCTAATTAAGCTCTGGATATTGAGAGAGGAAATTTCATAAAAGTTAGAAATAAGAAGAGAAGGAACAACATGTTGGAGTGGCTCCTAATAGCTGTGTGGTTGCGAATGATTCGCATTCTAAAATTGATGAATTCGATGATAAATTGAAAGCCATGGAGCGCTTATATCAGGGCCTTCATAATAAATTCTTGGAGGCGTTCCCCCTTAAAGATGATGCATTGAATCTGTTACGTGGGCATATTAGTGCCCGAGTCCTGACAAGGACTTGGGCCGAGGGAGAGGCGTCCGATATTCTGGCACCATTTGCCGGCATAAGCTACGTCGTATTCGGGTCGTGGGATCTTGGTAAGCCTCTCTCCTCTCCAACATAACGAGAATAAATATTAAAAGTGCCTGGAAAATAATATCAGTTCATAAAGTTCGTCAGTCGTCAGTCCACACTGCCCCACAAGCTTAGCTGTCGCTTGATCGCATTACGATCGGGCTGTGTTTTGGCCATATTCCCTCCCCTTCACACATTCGTGTGCCAATGGATCGTCGCGGGCCGCGCAATACGATCCCCTATTGTCAAGGTTGTCCGTCAAAAGTTATGTCATTGTTCTTGACCTACTCCACTTCTCGCGTCAGCACACCCCCTTAATAGAGCTCTAGCACTTCATGTTTTGATATCCTTTTACATTACAAATTTATTGGATAATATTTATATCGGCGAGTGCCGTGGATGAATAACATAATGTTGGCTAAATCATATGAAAATTAAACTAATTGATAATTTTTGGTTAGCGGAGAGTATCGAATTTACCACCTGTGAAGGTGCACACATCAGCAAAATGCTGACTATTCACGACTACAAAACGTCGCTCAGAGAGCTCTTGCAATTGTACATACAACAACAAGGCTGATACTCGCCGCTGGAAAAGTTTATATTAGTCTATAAAACTGTAGGATACTGCACGGATATTTATATATGTATGTTTATAAGAAAGGAACCGTGTTCCGACAAACTTACCCCCTCTTTAAATCCTGGGCTTTGGAAAATATTATATTGGATATATATATATATAAATATACGTGCACCAAAGTACGGCTGTTCTTAAGTATACCAATTCACTTAAACACAAAAAATATATATCTATTATGCCAGAGGCATGCGACTTCTTCAACGGCTGTTCATCATGATTCGCACTTTGTCTATCGATTCGGTTGGTTTAAATGTATTTCAGTGCATGTTTGAATGCTTCCAATGTTTTTTTTTGTTGATTTTCACTTGTTCTCCAATTGTATTATTAGAGGATATTGGTCTTGGGTTATGCTTGAGTTCACTTTGGTTGGCTCGATTAACACATTTATGTTGCATCACAACTTTCTCCGACGTATGCTATTGGTCGCTACGCCTCTGAACGGATGGCTCCTACAGCTGAACAATTCTCAGGAGCATGGGGATCACGGGTACTGCGGCTACAAAACATCACAGTATGACAGATGTCGTCCTTATTGTTGATCCTCTTCACGTTCTTTGATGACAATGGCGGCGCTGGTCCAACACATAAGGATCTTTCGAGCAGCGATTTGTGTCCTCCTCAAGGACTGTTGGATATGGTGGCTGGTCCTGGTGGCAGAAGACTCCGTGGACGACTACCCCAGGGAAAGTCGTCTTCCCTCGGAGCTGCCGGCTTCCGTCAGCAAGACACACAAATGGATTCTCTCTTCAGCTCTATTTGTCTAAGGTCTTTTATACCAGACTAGAGCTTTTACTTGGCTGCCAGTATGGATAGGATAAACTAGGTGTTCCCACCTAGGATTACTGTTTCTTGATATCTGCTATCTTGGGAGTCAACGGCCGGCTGTTGCCCCTTGCCAGCTACCGGAGTATGGTTACCAGTAGGTTGATCGTGGCCGTTGTTCTGGCCACGCGACACCCGAGAATTGCCGAATTGCATTTTCTTCTGCCTTTACCAGTATGAGTCTCGTTAGTCACATGCACCCCTCCCCCTGGCTAAAGATTCGTCGGTGTTTCTCTATGTGAATCTTTCTATGTGGAGGGCGGACCGCATGGAATGACTTCGCAAAAGGAATCTGCGTACGACCATCATTGTCTGTACCGTGTTTCTTCTCCTTTTTAGGCGCCCGTTCACGTGTGGCTTCGACCCACTTCTCTGATCAAGAGTCTTATGTTTTTATCGGCTGAGCTGTTCGGGCTGATATCTCCACTGCTGTTGCTTTATGTTAAAGGTATATTATGTACTCTAGTATTTTTGTTCATAAACTTGGCGCATGGAATTTGGGTTATGATGTTTCTTCTTTTGATCTAACTGACGACCGATTAAATCACATTTATTAGAAATGTTTGATTTATATGTTTATAAGGTGTAAGAACGTTTGTACTATCAGGAAAGCTTTGTAATGCTGCGCATGTTTTTCGCAGTACTTTTTAACCAGCGGTCCACTCGGAGACCCTCCCTTTTGAATTCCGCTAACGAAGTTAATGGGGATGTTAGCAGCAAGCCGCCCATCTGGGAGTTCATGTTGTCTTTCAAAAGCTCAACAAATTCATCTTCAGCGATTTTATGCTTCAGTTTGAAATGCAAGTTGTGCATATCGGAGACATAATCGCTGAAGGTTTCGTGCTGTCCTTGCTTGCGTTCCATTAATTCCTTGACTTTCATAAGGTCACTCCCGGTAGTGGAAAATGCCCGTCTCATTTCTTGGGTCAATGAGTAGTAGTCAAAATCGTAGTCTTCGGCCTTGTCCTCCATTAACTGCCAATACCATTTCGTGGCTGCACCTGCCAACAGAAGATGGAATTCACGAAAGACTTGTTGGCGACTGAGGTCGTACAATTCTTGCAATCGGTCTACGCGGAACAGGAAACTTTCAACTGTCATGCCGCGACCGCTTCCATCGAACTTTAGGTTCCATCTGTCCAATCTGACGTCTTTTGGTCTTGGTCCCTGAAATGATGAGCTCCGATCGATCTCTGGATGCAGTTGGTGACTCGTCTCCCTCTCGTTTGTTCTGGACTGCCTGTGGGACGGGGTGTCCATCCGCCTGGGTGTTCTTAACCGGTGCATCTGGCTACTAAGCATGTCCTGCGTTACTGGTTCCAGAGGCGGGGTCTCTTGGTATATCAAGAAGCTGTCCGTTGGATTCGGAACAGTTCGGGGCGGCGAAGGCAGTCCCTTCTGTTCGGGTCTCCTGGGTGTCGGAGACTGCAATTCTGTTATTTGTGCTTTCAGCGCTTCTATCTGGGCACTCATTCCACGCTGCATTTCGTTGCTCTGTCTCAAGAGCTCCATCAACCTTTGTTCACGTCGCTCGGCAGCCTCTAAGTTGTCCTCCTCGTGCCTCTGAAATTGGGGAAGCATACTTGATCTTCCTTTCGGCGGTCCTAGGGGTAGATTCTCCCCTCCGGCGGCTCCTTCCATTTCAGTATATTGGTCCAAATTGTTTTCTTCGGACAGGGTATCTACCTGTCCTGGCTGATTCTGTGCGAGCTCCCACGGCTCTCTTTCAGATGAGTCTCCTAGCCTTGGCGCGCTCGCACTCCGGGGTTGGTGGTTGTCTCCGCGCGTTGTTGCTCGGGTCACTCTTCCGGTGCTGGGTTGGAATAAGACCTTCTTCTTGGCCCCCTTCATTTATATTATTTGACCTTCTTTAAAGGCCTCCGCTTTCTTTTTATAGATTGTCACTTTGTGCGAATTAATACACGCACTAAAATTTGTCTTTACTTTTTTTGCGTTTTGGTATAAAAAGTTCACGTGATTCTTTTCAAAACACCCGGTCAGCGATGTATACGCTGAATAAGCCGACAATAAAAATGTTTATAAAATGGGGGTGCTTCTCTCTGCTTCTCAAGTTTCTCTTCGGTCAAGAACCGTCCGATATTTACGCCCAAAAAAAACAAAATACTTCTTCAACGGCTGTTCATCATGATTCGCACTTTGTCTATCGATTCGGTTGGTTTAAATGTATTTCAGTGCATGTTTGAATGCTTCCAATGTTTTTTTTTGTTGATTTTCACTTGTTCTCCAATTGTATTATTAGAGGATATTGGTCTTGGGTTATGCTTGAGTTCACTTTGGTTGGCTCGATTAACACATTTATGTTGCATCACAACTTTCTCCGACGTATGCTATTGGTCGCTACGCCTCTGAACGGATGGCTCCTACAGCTGAACAATTCTCAGGAGCATGGGGATCACGGGTACTGCGGCTACAAAACATCACAGTATGACAGATGTCGTCCTTATTGTTGATCCTCTTCACGTTCTTTGATGACAATGGCGGCGCTGGTCCAACACATAAGGATCTTTCGAGCAGCGATTTGTGTCCTCCTCAAGGACTGTTGGATATGGTGGCTGGTCCTGGTGGCAGAAGACTCCGTGGACGACTACCCCAGGGAAAGTCGTCTTCCCTCGGAGCTGCCGGCTTCCGTCAGCAAGACACACAAATGGATTCTCTCTTCAGCTCTATTTGTCTAAGGTCTTTTATACCAGACTAGAGCTTTTACTTGGCTGCCAGTATGGATAGGATAAACTAGGTGTTCCCACCTAGGATTACTGTTTCTTGATATCTGCTATCTTGGGAGTCAACGGCCGGCTGTTGCCCCTTGCCAGCTACCGGAGTATGGTTACCAGTAGGTTGATCGTGGCCGTTGTTCTGGCCACGCGACACCCGAGAATTGCCGAATTGCATTTTCTTCTGCCTTTACCAGTATGAGTCTCGTTAGTCACATGCACCCCTCCCCCTGGCTAAAGATTCGTCGGTGTTTCTCTATGTGAATCTTTCTATGTGGAGGGCGGACCGCATGGAATGACTTCGCAAAAGGAATCTGCGTACGACCATCATTGTCTGTACCGTGTTTCTTCTCCTTTTTAGGCGCCCGTTCACGTGTGGCTTCGACCCACTTCTCTGATCAAGAGTCTTATGTTTTTATCGGCTGAGCTGTTCGGGCTGATATCTCCACTGCTGTTGCTTTATGTTAAAGGTATATTATGTACTCTAGTATTTTTCATAAACTTGGCGCATGGAATTTGGGTTATGATGTTTCTTCTTTTGATCTAACTGACGACCGATTAAATCACATTTATTAGAAATGTTTGATTTATATGTTTATAAGGTGTAAGAACGTTTGTACTATCAGGAAAGCTTTGTAATGCTGCGCATGTTTTTCGCAGTACTTTTTAACCAGCGGTCCACTCGGAGACCCTCCCTTTTGAATTCCGCTAACGAAGTTAATGGGGATGTTAGCAGCAAGCCGCCCATCTGGGAGTTCATGTTGTCTTTCAAAAGCTCAACAAATTCATCTTCAGCGATTTTATGCTTCAGTTTGAAATGCAAGTTGTGCATATCGGAGACATAATCGCTGAAGGTTTCGTGCTGTCCTTGCTTGCGTTCCATTAATTCCTTGACTTTCATAAGGTCACTCCCGGTAGTGGAAAATGCCCGTCTCATTTCTTGGGTCAATGAGTAGTAGTCAAAATCGTAGTCTTCGGCCTTGTCCTCCATTAACTGCCAATACCATTTCGTGGCTGCACCTGCCAACAGAAGATGGAATTCACGAAAGACTTGTTGGCGACTGAGGTCGTACAATTCTTGCAATCGGTCTACGCGGAACAGGAAACTTTCAACTGTCATGCCGCGACCGCTTCCATCGAACTTTAGGTTCCATCTGTCCAATCTGACGTCTTTTGGTCTTGGTCCCTGAAATGATGAGCTCCGATCGATCTCTGGATGCAGTTGGTGACTCGTCTCCCTCTCGTTTGTTCTGGACTGCCTGTGGGACGGGGTGTCCATCCGCCTGGGTGTTCTTAACCGGTGCATCTGGCTACTAAGCATGTCCTGCGTTACTGGTTCCAGAGGCGGGGTCTCTTGGTATATCAAGAAGCTGTCCGTTGGATTCGGAACAGTTCGGGGCGGCGAAGGCAGTCCCTTCTGTTCGGGTCTCCTGGGTGTCGGAGACTGCAATTCTGTTATTTGTGCTTTCAGCGCTTCTATCTGGGCACTCATTCCACGCTGCATTTCGTTGCTCTGTCTCAAGAGCTCCATCAACCTTTGTTCACGTCGCTCGGCAGCCTCTAAGTTGTCCTCCTCGTGCCTCTGAAATTGGAGAAGCATACTTGATCTTCCTTTCGGCGGTCCTAGGGGTAGATTCTCCCCTCCGGCGGCTCCTTCCATTTCAGTATATTGGTCCAAATTGTTTTCTTCGGACAGGGTATCTACCTGTCCTGGCTGATTCTGTGCGAGCTCCCACGGCTCTCTTTCAGATGAGTCTCCTAGCCTTGGCGCGCTCGCACTCCGGGGTTGGTGGTTGTCTCCGCGCGTTGTTGCTCGGGTCACTCTTCCGGTGCTGGGTTGGAATAAGACCTTCTTCTTGGCCCCCTTCATTTATATTATTTGACCTTCTTTAAAGGCCTCCGCTTTCTTTTTATAGATTGTCACTTTGTGCGAATTAATACACGCACTAAAATTTGTCTTCACTTTTTTTGCGTTTTGGTATAAAAAGTTCACGTGATTCTTTTCAAAACACCCGGTCAGCGATGTATACGCTGAATAAGCCGACAATAAAAATGTTTATAAAATGGGGGTGCTTCTCTCTGCTTCTCAAGTTTCTCTTCGGTCAAGAACCGTCCGATATTTACGCCCAAAAAAAACAAAATAAATTTCCCTAACTAGGGGTGTTAGCCGCTTCTACACAACGCGGTTCCGCTAAGCTAACATGCCCATACTTTCTCTTTTTCTAGACATCCCAAATGTTCCAAACGGAATGGCTGTGTCTAGATAAGGAATCTGTCCAAAAACCCCCTCCCGCCAGTCATCGGAAAACGAGTTGTTTGACCGATCATTCTCGGGCTCCACAACCGTCTCCTATTTCTCTGGACTCGAACCAAGCAAACGACCTGACCAACTAGCCTAATACGTTGTGGGGCGTCGGCCAGAGAAACTAAAAATCGTCCACCGCCCAAATATGTCAAGGGAAACAGCAAAGACTCGAACCAAGCAAACGACCGGACCAATGCCTAGTACGTTGTAGGGCGTCGGCTTTGCGTTTCCTGTCAGTTCCCCCACCCCCATTCTGTCCTGGATCGACAAACGAACAGTAGACCCGCACCGCAACTGCTAAATGCGTTACCGTAATGCTTGCGCTCCTGCTCTTTCTGGACTCGAACCAATTCAAACGACCGGGCAAATGCGTAGTACGTCGTGTGGCGTCGGCCAGAAAGCACCTATAAATTGTATTTACGTTAATTTTAACAAGTAGTCGTCGACACTTAGTTATAGGTATAGTATTATAAAAAAGGATAACTCATAGTTCTTGATTTAAGGAAGTTCTGGTAAATTTGTCCATGAACAAAACAGAGAATTTTTAAGGTTAAAAAGAATTCAAAGTCAGGCCTCTATTCTGCGACAAAGTTCTGATTGAGCGGCCGCTCAACACTGACAGTCACAGAAGTTGGGGACTTTACAGTTACTAGCTCGACAAATAAGTAAGTACGCGTACATTTACAATTATTTAATCTCCCTGCTCTATAAAACAGTCAAATTACCTATGGCAAATAAAGATGGAAGCTTTGCCATACTTAGGTGCATCCACTCCGATACCGCAGGCATCGAGATGGTTGACCCTAATAAAATTCCTTAAGGAATATGAAAAATCCTAGCGTTGGGCGCCAATTCTGTTACGTGGGCATATTAGTGCCCGAGTCCTGACAAGGACTTGGGCCGAGGGAGAGGCGTCCGATATTCTGGCACCATTTGCCGGCATAAGCTACGTCGTATTCGGGTCGTGGGATCTTGGTAAGCCTCTCTCCTCTCCAACATAACGAGAATAAATATTAAAAGTGCCTGGAAAATAATATCAGTTCATAAAGTTCGTCAGTCGTCAGTCCAAACTGCCCCACAAGCTTAGCTGTCGCTTGATCGCATTACGATCGGGCTGTGTTTTGGCCATATTCCCTCCCCTTCACACATTCGTGTGCCAATGGATCGTCGCGGGCCGCGCAATACGATCCCCTATTGTCAAGGTTGTCCGTCAAAAGTTATGTCATTGTTCTTGACCTACTCCACTTCTCGCGTCAGCACACCCCCTTAATAGAGCTCTAGCACTTCATGTTTTGATATCCTTTTACATTACAAATTTATTGGATAATATTTATATCGGCGAGTGCCGTGGATGAATAACATAATGTTGGCTAAATCATATGAAAATTAAACTAATTGATAATTTTTGGTTAGCGGAGAGTATCGAATTTACCACCTGTGAAGGTGCACACATCAGCAAAATGCTGACTATTCACGACTACAAAACGTCGCTCAGAGAGCTCTTGCTGGAAAAGTTTATATTAGTCTATAAAACTGTAGGATACTGCACGGATATTTATATATGTATGTTTATAAGAAAGGAACCGTGTTCCGACAAACTTACCCCCTCTTTAAATCCTGGGCTTTGGAAAATATTATATTGGATATATATATATATAAATATACGTGCACCAAAGTACGGCTGTTCTTAAGTATACCAATTCACTTAAACACAAAATATATATTTCTATTATGCCAGAGGCATGCGACTTCTTCAACGGCTGTTCATCATGATTCGCACTTTGTCTATCGATTCGGTTGGTTTAAATGTATTTCAGTGCATGTTTGAATGCTTCCAATGTTTTTTTTTGTTGATTTTCACTTGTTCTCCAATTGTATTATTAGAGGATATTGGTCTTGGGTTATGCTTGAGTTCACTTTGGTTGGCTCGATTAACACATTTATGTTGCATCACAACTTTTTCCGACGTATGCTATTGGTCGCTACGCCTCTGAACGGATGGCTCCTACAGCTGAACAATTCTCAGGAGCATGGGGATCACGGGTACTGCGGCTACAAAACATCACAGTATGACAGATGTCGTCCTTATTGTTGTTCCTCTCCACGTTCTTTGATGACAATGGCGGCGCTGGTCCAACACATAAGGATCTTTCGAGCAGCGATTTGTGTCCTCCTCAAGGACTGTTGGATATGGTGGCTGGTCCTGGTGGCAGAAGACTCCGTGGACGACTACCCCAGGGAAAGTCGTCTTCCCTCGGAGCTGCCGGCTTCCGTCAGCAAGACACACAAATGGATTCTCTCTTCAGCTCTATTTGTCTAAGGTCTTTTATACCAGACTAGAGCTTTTACTTGGCTGCCAGTATGGATCGGATAAACTAGGTGTTCCCACCTAGGATTACTGTTTCTTGATATCTGCTATCTTGGGAGTCAACGGCCGGCTGTTGCCCCTTGCCAGCTACCGGAGTATGGTTACCAGTAGGTTGATCGTGGCCGTTGTTCTGGCCACGCGACACCCGAGAATTGCCGAATTGCATTTTCTTCTGCCTTTACCAGTATGAGTCTCGTTAGTCACATGCACCCCTCCCCCTGGCTAAAGATTCGTCGGTGTTTCTCTATGTGAATCTTTCTATGTGGAGGGCGTACGTAACAAATCAGAACTTAAATGTAAATCCCAAACCTCGTCTACCGAGGCCTACCAACGTAGCTGCAGCTCCCCAGTCATATGTGGATGCTGCTGCTACGGCTTCCGCGGTCGTTGACCCTTCTAATCATGCTCTGGATATCAAGAGAGAGAAATTTTATACAAGTTCGAAATAATAGGAGAAGGAACAACAACAAGCCCAATAAACATGTTGTTGGAGTGGCTCCTAATGCCGAAGATCTTCATGATTTGCCGAGCAAGAAATTCATGCATGTCCACCAAGCTTGATGTGGATTCGAATTCTTTCAATAGTGTAAAACTTGTGAAAAAAGTAATGCACCATCAACAACATCAGCTGGAGGTTTTGTTCTTGGACGTTGATGCACTATGGTCAGTACAAACACGTGGCCCTTACGACACCAAGCAATGCTTTTTACGAGCGGAGCCCTAAACCAATTTGGCCAAGTACACGAAATCGCGGACATGGAAAAAGACGATATAACAATAGACAGTTTAAAATACATGCTCACATAGCATGGCTAGTAACATAGAAATTTACAAATTATTGGAAGATAGAAAATACATAATTAGTTGCATTAGGGCTATCAAACAGTAAGACGTGACACAGTGCATTAGGGTTGGTAAGTCCAGCAGGCGCAACCTCGCATGATAAGAGGGCGACTTCCTGTGTCCCAGTTTAAACCTCTCAAAGCAAATAAAAGGAATTGTTTTTGAACGGACTCTAACATATTTTGGTAACAGCTAATTTGAGGTAACCATATACACGAGCAATATTTCATTGACAGACGATCAAGAGAAACATACAAAAGCTTTGTTGTGTATGGATCATCAAACTCCCTTGACCAACGCTTCATAAACGCCAGGAGACTTCTGGCTTTGTTAGCTATAGTAGATATATGATCTTTAAAACTAAGTTTATGATCAAATAGAACGCCAAGATCCTGAACAGAAAAAACACGTTCAAGTGCGTTATTTCCGATAGAATAAGAATACAGAGATGGATTACAGCGATAAGAGGTCATAAAGTTACATTTAGAATAGTTCAAATTCAACATGTTAATCATGCACCACGTATACAAACAATCAAGATCTAATTGAAGGTCATTATATGAATTATTAATATGAACATAGCTTGACATCATCTGCATAAATTAAAACAGTTGATGATTTTATGACATAAGGTAGATCATTAATCATTAAGCCAAAAAGTAAAGGTCCCAGGTGGCTACCCTGTGGCACTTCAGAAGTAACATTAATTATTTTGGAAATTTTATTATTATAACAGACCATTTGACCATTTATATAAATCACATTAGTTTGATGATGTGTCAGAAAACCTCTAGGAATTAAAGACGTAAATTCAAGTAGGTTTGTAGAAGTAGAGCGACATCTAGTTAAGCCATGCTGACAAGGTGAAATAATAGTCCTGCAATGATGCTGCAACTGACAGGTAATAATTTATTCCAAAAGTTAAGAATAGAACTGAGTTTAGCAATACCACGATAGTTTGAGATATCGGACATGTTCCCTTTTTTAAACAATAGGCTAATAAAGGATTCCTTCCATATGAATGGAAATCTACATTTACTTAGGGACAGATTAAATATCAATGTTAAGGGAAGAGTAAGATAATATGAACAATTCCTAAGTATACAACTTGGTATTCTGTCAGGGCCCGGTGAAAATGAGAGCTTGAGAGTATTAAGACTCTGAAGAACATCAGATACATCAGTAGTGGGTATGGATAATCTTTATTAATGACACTATTGCATTTCGATTATGTCGATTGAAAAAAGTTGCCAATAAGTTGGAAATATCATTATCATCAGATGCTACATTATTATTGAGAAAAAGAGAGGGAGGGAAGCACTTAGATTTCCGTTTAGAATTGACGGAATTGATTTGAAATCACGCTTACAACGAGACAGGTTATTTTTGTAACAATCAGAATTGTACTGGACAAATTCCACCTTAGCTGAACTATATTTGGTGAAGTCAGTCTGTAAGCCGGATATTTTGAACCGTTTAAATAGTCTGTTTTTTTATTCTTTAGATAAGATAGTTGACGGGTAAGCCATGGAGAGCTGTAAGAATTCTTCATGGAGGAAAGAGGGGCATGTTCATCAAATAGACGGTAAAGGACCTCATAAAAGTACCTAACTGCATCATCAACAGGAAGGTCAACTAGAAAGGACCAGCTTACTGTCGATAAAGATTCCACAAGTCTGCCGTAATCAGTCCTTTTAAAACACAAACTAGGCTGTACATTTATTGCAGTCCTAGGATTATTAAAAAATCCATTAATACAGAGCTGAAGGGTAGGATAACAACAATCTTCAGGTAAAGATAGCGGCGAATTACGACTAACTTCAGCATCGCTACTATCAAAAACAAAGATTAAGTCAAGAAGACGACCAATATGATTGGGAATCCTGTTAACTTGCCGCAAAGATAGTTCAACAAGACCATCAATGATTCCTAGGAATCATTGTCAATGAGTCCTTACTCTCCAACCAAGAGATATTGGGAAGATTAAAGTCACCAAGCACAATAAGTTAGTCAGTTTCAGCAAGCAACAAGGAGATAGAATGTATGGCGGACAGGTGCAATAGATACACGTTAAATTCAGAGCCAGGGGATATATACGAGCAGGTTAAAAAAATGTTACTTTTTGGGAAAGATAATTTTACGGAAATAAATTCAATACCTGATGATTCAGAAATATCAACAAACTCAGAAGTTAAATTGAATTTGACTCCAATAAGATTCCACCTCGACGGGTCTGACGAGCCTTCCGCCTGGCTGTAATATTGGCGCGCTCCTCGGAGTTGCGCTCTCATCATCTTTCGCCTCTCTTCCGTTGCACCACCAACAACATAAGACGGAGCTTTTGTTGTCCGCTCTGTGCGACATTCGCCGTCCGCCTGGCTCTAATATCGGCGCGCTCCTCGGAGTTGCGCTCACATCATTTTCCGTCGCTCTCCTGATGCACCATCAACAACATCAGCCGGAGTTTTTAGTTGTCGGCTTTGTGCAACATTCGCCATCCGCCTGGCTCTAATATCGGCGAGCTCCGCGGAGTTGCGCTCTCATCTTGCGCCTCTATCCAGTTGCACCATCAACAACATCAGCCAGAGCTTTTGTTATCCGCTTTGTGCGACAATCGCCGTACGCCTGCCTCTAATATCGGCGCGCTCCTCGGAGTTGCGCTCACATCATTTTCCGTCGCTCTCCTAACGCTTCATCAACAACATCAGCCGGAGCTTTTGTTGTCCGCTTTTCGGCGGAAGTCCTCTCGCATGCTGATGTGAATACTAGCTATTAAGTTTTTTCATCTTTTCTCTCTACTATTGTAGGCATATATGCTAAAACTAGAGTTCAAAGTTCTTATAGACTACCATGGTAACCACAAGGACTAAAGAAATATAAAAATCTCAGAAATAAATTCCTAAAGTGCTACATAGAGAGCGGTGATGTTGTTGACTTTGTTCGTTATAAGCAACATAAGCGTGAGTTTAAATTCCTTAAAAAATTCTTATACAGCCAATATATTGCTGATATAGAGTGTAAATTAGTTACCAATTGGGATTCAATTGGGAATCATTCTGGTACTTTGTCAATTCTAAACGAACAAACTCTTACTTTCCTTCCCATACTTCATTCTAAAGTCTTTCAGCTTCCTCGGATATTGGGGTCGCGAATCTATTTGCTAAATACTTTGCATCTAACTTTGAACCGAGCTCGCTGTGGAATGACGTTGATTCACTCAGTGCCATTGCCGCGATGATAAATATTGGGTGCTTAGATGTCACTGATTCTGACTGCTATATGGCAGCTGAGAGTTTTAACCACTTTTAATTTAATTAGACTACGATGGCCTTTCTCCATATATTTTAAAAAACTGTATAGGTGTTCTTTGTGAGCCCCTTAAATTCATCTTTAACAAGTCTCTTTCCACTGGCGTATTTACGCATAGATGTAAACTTGCCACAATTTCTCCTATATTCAGGTCTGGTTACAAAAATATTGTTTCAAATTATCGGTTAATTGCAAAGCTAAGTAATGTCTCAAAAATATTTGAACGAATTGTAGCTAAGCAGCTAACCTTTCTTGCTGGCCGGATCATCAGTCCTAATCAACATGGTTTTATGCCTGGACGATTATTAATGTAAACGATTAATTAATGTCCTTTGCTCGTATTCCATTAGTTCCCATATTCTTTCCTTAAGAAATGAATCCCTGGACCAAAGAGTTATATTTGATACCAAATTTACCTTTATTGAACACATAAATTACATAATTCCAAAGGTATACGCTATGTATGGGTTTGTAAAACGAAACTCTACGCAATTTAAAGATCCGTACACGAAACTAAGCCTATTTACATCGTTCATTAGGTCCAGATTGGAATTTGCTTCGTTTGTCTGTGCTCAAAAAAATTTCCTACCTTTTTCACTTCTTTCTTTAAATTTTAATGACCCGGTCCCCTCTTACTCTGCGAAATGTCGCCTGGTAGACCTTTCTTCCCTGAAAGATCGTAGAACAACTAGAGCACTACTTTTTATTTGTGACCTGCTGTTCTCCAAAAGTAGGTCTCTACGGACATTTTAACCTTTTTTTATTCCGGCCTCTAGAGCAAATTATGCATTTTGTAGAGTAAAGACATCTTTTATGTGTTATTGTAATACTTTATTTAAAATCCTGTCGCCATGCAGAGTAAAGACATCTTTTATTTGTTATTGTAATTCTTAATTTAAAATCCTTATTTAAAATCTGGAGCAGCATTAATGCCGCTTCCAACGTCAAGTTGTTTCTGATTTGACAATTCTCCTTAGGTTCTAAGTAAGCCTAAGTCTCGTAGCTGCGCTGCCTACAGTTGGACGGCAGAGAGACGGCTATGTATATCTTATATATATTAGTGTATTTAATTATGCTCCGTTTAGCTGGAGCGTATGTACTTGAGTTTGGCTGAGCGGCAGGCGTGTGCAACAGAATGCTGACACTTGCACTTTCTGTGAGCGCGCCGATCGACTCATGTTTCGGCCACTTAGGTTTTTGACCGGGCCTTTGTTTATGTAAACACTGCAACAAAGTGTTACAATGTGTTTGCTTCAAGTACTCTTGGTACAGTAGTTATTCAATATATGTGCATACTACATCTCCCTCCTTTCGAAAAATAACGTAATATTATGAAGTTATTTTATTAGTATATTTTACTTAAAGGAATAATTATTTTTTTTTTTAATTCTTTTTCTTTATTTTTTAAATTTTTTTTTTTTTTTTTTTTTGATACAAAGAGAATGGAATTGGGAATAATATTCGTATTTAAAGAAGAAGTATTTCTAAAGCATGGCCGTGCTTAATGCAATTATGAAACAAACGTTTTTAATCTATCCTTATGAACTGTTTGTTTTTTCTATCCTTATGAACTGTTTGTTTTTTGTTCTTATTATTCGTTATTATAATGTTATTTCTTTCTCCTATTTCCGTTACTTTATACGGACCGGTATATTGATAATCTAACTTATGACCTGTTTCATTTCTTAAAAGGACTTGATCACCTACTGATATATCTATGTTGTTTATTTTCTGATCATATAGTATCTTATTATTTTCCTTATTTTTTTCTATCATTATTCTAGCTCTTTTGTATGCTACTTCTAATCTATATTTACTTTCCTTAGTATAGTCATCTATATTATATATAGGTTCTATATTTTCTATACTATTAAATTGTTTTGGTAAATTATTTGTTTTACCAAATACTAGCTCGTATGGGCAATAATTATGTGCCATTGAAGGGGTCGTGTTGAAACAAAAAACGAAATATTGAAGCCATACGTCCCAATCAGTATTATCAACCGATATATATGAGCGTATGTATTCATTAAAAGTTCTATGACTTCGTTCTATTGTTCCTACTGTCTGGTGGTGGTGTGCCGTAGATATTATATTTTCAATTTTTAAGTATTTGCACAAGTCATTTATAATGGAATTCTTATATTCTGTACCCATGTCCGTAATGAACGTCTTCATTGGACCGTACTTCAGAATAAATGATTCAAAAATTGCTTTAGCGACAGTGTTCGCGTTTTTATTTGGAACTGGTATGGCAACTAAATATTTAGTCAGGTCACATATTAGAGTTGCCATTTCATTGCCATTTTCTGATTTTGGTAATGGGCCAAAAGTGTCCACTATCACTCTGTCGAAAGCATTTATAGGCGTATCAGTTATTATCAATGGAGTCTTATTGTGCTTAGTTATTTTAGCTTTTTGGCATTTCTGACATTTTCGTATGTATTCAGTAATATCTCGAGTCATACCTTTCCAAAAATAATGTCTTTTGACCTTGGCCAAAATTTTTGTAATGCCAGTATGACCTCCTTGTATTGGATCATCATGTAATTTAGACAGTATTGCTTCTTTTTCGTTTTGGTTTTCTATAAGGGTCACCGGGTTGAGTAGCGCTACTCTTAAGGTGTTCAATATCTTGTTGCCCATTTGTTTAAAATTATCTATTGATACATGTTCAAAGATATTTTCCCACGGTGCCATTTTGAGTTGGCTGATTTTGTTTATACCGGCTTGCATTTCAAGCCTTTGGAAAAATTGACCTAAGTCTAGGATTCCATTGGTATATAAATCGCTAACATCATATCTTGCAGTAATTTTCCTACCATGTTTAAATAAACATAGCATATCTTTTACATGCAAGGTCACTACTTTACGTACTTCGTCATTGTTTATGACTTCATATACGTTGGGCCTAGAAGCTTTCTCTATAGATTGCGTTGGCAAGTCTATTTGTTTGTTTTCCGCGCGGAATTTCTGTCTATTTTGATATCTAGTAGTGACTTTCTTTATATTTCCAGAAATGTTTTGTAGATCTTTAATGGTTATTCTTGTAAAGTGATTTCCATAAATATATGGTCGAAAACGTAGTATTCCCCAGTGACTTGCAGCTAATTCCTGCTCTGTTGTACACTTATTACTTTCTCCCTTAGTGAAAGCATTTGATGCATATGCAATGGGGAGTTGGAGTCCGTTATGGTTTTGAGTTAAAACCGTTCCACACGCTTGTTTACTTGCATCAGTAATTATACAAAATTCATTGCTGAAATCGGGATGTTGTAGCAAAGTAGGTTCCATGAGCTTTGTTTTCAAATATTGGAATGCGTTTTGGCATTCATCTGTCCATTCAAAAGGAACATTCTTTTTAGATAATCTTGTTATGTGCCGTGAATATTCCGTGAAATTTTTTATGAAACGCCTATAATAATTGCAAAATGCTAGAAATCGTCTAGCGCTGTCCGCATTGTGCAGCGCAGGGTAATTCATAATGACGTCATATTTCTAGTCGGCTGGAAGTATTCCTTTATCTGTGCATTTATGACCGAGAAAAGTCACTTCATGCATAAAAATGAACATTTTTCTGGATGTTACTTTAGATTGTATTTCCTGCATTTCTCAAAAACGTCTGTTAAGTTTTTAAGCATATGTTTCTCGGAACAACCTATAACTAATAAGTCATCCATATAAAGAAATGCTTGTGAAGGTTCTAATCCAGAGAATGCAATAGTCATCATTCTTTGAAATGAATTAGGCGCTATTTTTAATCCGAAAGGTATTCGCGTGAAGCGATACGAGCCATTGCTCGTTGAAAGTGACGTTATATCCCTTGAACTTTTTTCGAGTTCAATTTGATGAAATCCTGACATAAAGCAAGGCATGGAAAATATTTTGCTCGTCCGAGTTGATCTAAAATATCATCAATTCTTGAGAGTTGGAATTTATCGGACATTAATTTCTTATCAATTTGACGATAGTCAATCACTAATCGCCATTTCTTCTGTTCTGAACCTGGGATGGTTTTTTAGGAACAAGTAACAATGGGCTATTATATTCAGATACAGATGGTTCAACAATCCCGTCGGTGATCAGTTTTCCGACTTGTTTCTGTATTTCGTTCATCTGACTGTGTGGGCTTCTGTAATTATACCCGTTACTCGTAGAGTAAAAGGGTATACTAGATTCGTCGAAAAGTATGTAACAGGCAGAAGGAAGCGTTTCCGACCCCATAAAGTATATATATTCTTGATTAGGATCACTAGCCGAGTCGATTTAGCCATGTCCGTCTGTCCGTCTGTCCGTGTGTCCGTCTGTCCGTATGAACGCTGAGATCTCGGAAACTATAAAAGTTACAATACTGGGATTAGGCATGCAGATTCCTGAGATTCCTGCGCAGCGCAAGTTTGTTTCAGAAGAGTGCCACGCCCACTCTAACGCCCACAAACCGCCAAAAACTGTGGCTCCTACAGTTTTGATGCTAGAACAAAAATTTTAACTGAAATGTGTTGTTCTCATCAATACCTACCGATTGACCCAAAAAAAAGTTTGCCACGCCCACTTCAACGCCCACAAGCCGCCCACATACTTTAAAAAATCGGAAATTGAACGCGGATATCTCGGAAAATATCAAAGATAGAGAAACGGGATTTCAGATCTAGATTCCGTAGGTTTGAGCGCAGCGCAAGTTTGTTACGCCAATATGCCACGCCCACTCTAACGCCCACAAACCGCCCAAATCTGTGGCACCCACAATTTTCATGCTAGATAAAAAATTTTAACTGAAATGTATTGGTCTTGTCAATACCTATCGATTGATCTAAAAAAAAGTTTGTCACGCCCACTCTAACGCCCACACACCGCCCAAGCCTATGGCGCCCACAATTTTCGTGCTAGATAAATATTTTAACTAAAATGTATTGGTCTCGTCAATACCTATCGATTGATTTAAAAAAAAACTTTGCCACGCCCACTCTAACGCCCACAACGCTTAAATCTGTCTACCGCCGGTAGGTGGCGCATTTGGTGCTTGCATATCTCCATTTTCTTTTGGTCCCTTTAGCTGAGTAACGGGTATCTGATAGTCGTGTTACTCGACTATAGCGTTCTTCCTTGTTATACCCGTTACTCGTAGAGTAAAAGGGTATACTAGATTCGTCGGAAAGTATGTAACAGGCAGAAGGAAGCGTTTCCGACCCCATAAAGTATATATATTCTTGATCAGGATCACTAGCCGAGTCGATTTAGCCATGTCCGTCTGTCCGTCTGTCCGTATGAACGCTGAGATCTCGGAAACTATAAGAGCTACAATACTGAGATTAGGCATGCAGATTCCTGAAATTCCTGCGCAGCGCAAATTTGTTTCAGAAGAGTGCCACGCCCACTCTAACGCCCACAAACCGCCCAAAACTGTGGCTCCTACAGTTTTGATGCTAGAACAAAAATTTTAACTGAAATGTATTGTTCTCATCAATACCTACCGATTGACCTAAAAAAATTTTTCACGCCCACTTTAACGCCTACAAACCGCCCACAAACTTCAAAAAATCGTAAATATGAACGCGGATATCTCGGAAAATATCAAAGATAGAGAAACGGGATTTCAGATTTAGATTCCGTAGGCTTGAGCGCAGCGTAAGTTTGTTACGCGAATATGCCACGCCCACTCTAACGCCCACAAACCGCCCAAATCTGTGGCGCCCACAATTTTTATGCTAGATAAAAAATTTTAACTGAAATGTATTGGTCTCGTCAATACCTATAGATTGATGAAAAAAAAGTTTGTCACGCCCACTCTAACGCCCACACACCGCCCAAGCCTATGGCGCCCACAATTTTCGTGCTAGATAAATATTTTAACTAAAATGTATTGGTCTCGTCAATACCTATCGATTGATTTAAAAAAAAACTTTGCCACGCCCACTCTAACGCCCACAACGCTTAAATCTGTCTACCGCCGGTAGGTGGCGCATTTGGTGCTTGCATGAATTAGGCGCTATTTTTAATCCGAAAGGTATTCGCGTGAAGCGATACGAGCCATTGCTCGTTGAAAGTGACGTTATATCCCTTGAACTTTTTTCGAGTTCAATTTGATGAAATCCTGACATAAAGCAAGGCATGGAAAATATTTTGCTCGTCCGAGTTGATCTAAAATATCATCAATTCTTGAGAGTTGGAATTTATCGGACATTAATTTCTTATCAATTTGACGATAGTCAATCACTAATCGCCATTTCTTCTGTTCTGAACCTGGGATGGTTTTTTAGGAACAAGTAACAATGGGCTATTATATTCAGATACAGATGGTTCAACAATCCCGTCGGTGATCAGTTTTCCGACTTGTTTCTGTATTTCGTTCATCTGACTGTGTGGGCTTCTGTAATTATACCCGTTACTCGTAGAGTAAAAGGGTATACTAGATTCGTCGAAAAGTATGTAACAGGCAGAAGGAAGCGTTTCCGACCCCATAAAGTATATATATTCTTGATTAGGATCACTAGCCGAGTCGATTTAGCCATGTCCGTCTGTCCGTCTGTCCGTGTGTCCGTCTGTCCGTATGAACGCTGAGATCTCGGAAACTATAAAAGTTACAATACTGGGATTAGGCATGCAGATTCCTGAGATTCCTGCGCAGCGCAAGTTTGTTTCAGAAGAGTGCCACGCCCACTCTAACGCCCACAAACCGCCAAAAACTGTGGCTCCTACAGTTTTGATGCTAGAACAAAAATTTTAACTGAAATGTGTTGTTCTCATCAATACCTACCGATTGACCCAAAAAAAAGTTTGCCACGCCCACTTCAACGCCCACAAGCCGCCCACATACTTTAAAAAATCGGAAATTGAACGCGGATATCTCGGAAAATATCAAAGATAGAGAAACGGGATTTCAGATCTAGATTCCGTAGGTTTGAGCGCAGCGCAAGTTTGTTACGCCAATATGCCACGCCCACTCTAACGCCCACAAACCGCCCAAATCTGTGGCACCCACAATTTTCATGCTAGATAAAAAATTTTAACTGAAATGTATTGGTCTTGTCAATACCTATCGATTGATCTAAAAAAAAGTTTGTCACGCCCACTCTAACGCCCACACACCGCCCAAGCCTATGGCGCCCACAATTTTCGTGCTAGATAAATATTTTAACTAAAATGTATTGGTCTCGTCAATACCTATCGATTGATTTAAAAAAAAACTTTGCCACGCCCACTCTAACGCCCACAACGCTTAAATCTGTCTACCGCCGGTAGGTGGCGCATTTGGTGCTTGCATATCTCCATTTTCTTTTGGTCCCTTTAGCTGAGTAACGGGTATCTGATAGTCGTGTTACTCGACTATAGCGTTCTTCCTTGTTATACCCGTTACTCGTAGAGTAAAAGGGTATACTAGATTCGTCGGAAAGTATGTAACAGGCAGAAGGAAGCGTTTCCGACCCCATAAAGTATATATATTCTTGATCAGGATCACTAGCCGAGTCGATTTAGCCATGTCCGTCTGTCCGTCTGTCCGTATGAACGCTGAGATCTCGGAAACTATAAGAGCTACAATACTGAGATTAGGCATGCAGATTCCTGAAATTCCTGCGCAGCGCAAATTTGTTTCAGAAGAGTGCCACGCCCACTCTAACGCCCACAAACCGCCCAAAACTGTGGCTCCTACAGTTTTGATGCTAGAACAAAAATTTTAACTGAAATGTATTGTTCTCATCAATACCTACCGATTGACCTAAAAAAATTTTTCACGCCCACTTTAACGCCTACAAACCGCCCACAAACTTCAAAAAATCGTAAATATGAACGCGGATATCTCGGAAAATATCAAAGATAGAGAAACGGGATTTCAGATTTAGATTCCGTAGGCTTGAGCGCAGCGTAAGTTTGTTACGCGAATATGCCACGCCCACTCTAACGCCCACAAACCGCCCAAATCTGTGGCGCCCACAATTTTTATGCTAGATAAAAAATTTTAACTGAAATGTATTGGTCTCGTCAATACCTATAGATTGATGAAAAAAAAGTTTGTCACGCCCACTCTAACGCCCACACACCGCCCAAGCCTATGGCGCCCACAATTTTCGTGCTAGATAAATATTTTAACTAAAATGTATTGGTCTCGTCAATACCTATCGATTGATTTAAAAAAAAACTTTGCCACGCCCACTCTAACGCCCACAACGCTTAAATCTGTCTACCGCCGGTAGGTGGCGCATTTGGTGCTTGCATGAATTAGGCGCTATTTTTAATCCGAAAGGTATTCGCGTGAAGCGATACGAGCCATTGCTCGTTGAAAGTGACGTTATATCCCTTGAACTTTTTTCGAGTTCAATTTGATGAAATCCTGACATAAAGCAAGGCATGGAAAATATTTTGCTCGTCCGAGTTGATCTAAAATATCATCAATTCTTGAGAGTTGGAATTTATCGGACATTAATTTCTTATCAATTTGACGATAGTCAATCACTAATCGCCATTTCTTCTGTTCTGAACCTGGGATGGTTTTTTAGGAACAAGTAACAATGGGCTATTATATTCAGATACAGATGGTTCAACAATCCCGTCGGTGATCAGTTTTCCGACTTGTTTCTGTATTTCGTTCATCTGACTGTGTGGGCTTCTGTAATTATACCCGTTACTCGTAGAGTAAAAGGGTATACTAGATTCGTCGAAAAGTATGTAACAGGCAGAAGGAAGCGTTTCCGACCCCATAAAGTATATATATTCTTGATTAGGATCACTAGCCGAGTCGATTTAGCCATGTCCGTCTGTCCGTCTGTCCGTGTGTCCGTCTGTCCGTATGAACGCTGAGATCTCGGAAACTATAAAAGTTACAATACTGGGATTAGGCATGCAGATTCCTGAGATTCCTGCGCAGCGCAAGTTTGTTTCAGAAGAGTGCCACGCCCACTCTAACGCCCACAAACCGCCAAAAACTGTGGCTCCTACAGTTTTGATGCTAGAACAAAAATTTTAACTGAAATGTGTTGTTCTCATCAATACCTACCGATTGACCCAAAAAAAAGTTTGCCACGCCCACTTCAACGCCCACAAGCCGCCCACATACTTTAAAAAATCGGAAATTGAACGCGGATATCTCGGAAAATATCAAAGATAGAGAAACGGGATTTCAGATCTAGATTCCGTAGGTTTGAGCGCAGCGCAAGTTTGTTACGCCAATATGCCACGCCCACTCTAACGCCCACAAACCGCCCAAATCTGTGGCACCCACAATTTTCATGCTAGATAAAAAATTTTAACTGAAATGTATTGGTCTTGTCAATACCTATCGATTGATCTAAAAAAAAGTTTGTCACGCCCACTCTAACGCCCACACACCGCCCAAGCCTATGGCGCCCACAATTTTCGTGCTAGATAAATATTTTAACTAAAATGTATTGGTCTCGTCAATACCTATCGATTGATTTAAAAAAAAACTTTGCCACGCCCACTCTAACGCCCACAACGCTTAAATCTGTCTACCGCCGGTAGGTGGCGCATTTGGTGCTTGCATATCTCCATTTTCTTTTGGTCCCTTTAGCTGAGTAACGGGTATCTGATAGTCGTGTTACTCGACTATAGCGTTCTTCCTTGTTATACCCGTTACTCGTAGAGTAAAAGGGTATACTAGATTCGTCGGAAAGTATGTAACAGGCAGAAGGAAGCGTTTCCGACCCCATAAAGTATATATATTCTTGATCAGGATCACTAGCCGAGTCGATTTAGCCATGTCCGTCTGTCCGTCTGTCCGTATGAACGCTGAGATCTCGGAAACTATAAGAGCTACAATACTGAGATTAGGCATGCAGATTCCTGAAATTCCTGCGCAGCGCAAATTTGTTTCAGAAGAGTGCCACGCCCACTCTAACGCCCACAAACCGCCCAAAACTGTGGCTCCTACAGTTTTGATGCTAGAACAAAAATTTTAACTGAAATGTATTGTTCTCATCAATACCTACCGATTGACCTAAAAAAATTTTTCACGCCCACTTTAACGCCTACAAACCGCCCACAAACTTCAAAAAATCGTAAATATGAACGCGGATATCTCGGAAAATATCAAAGATAGAGAAACGGGATTTCAGATTTAGATTCCGTAGGCTTGAGCGCAGCGTAAGTTTGTTACGCGAATATGCCACGCCCACTCTAACGCCCACAAACCGCCCAAATCTGTGGCGCCCACAATTTTTATGCTAGATAAAAAATTTTAACTGAAATGTATTGGTCTCGTCAATACCTATAGATTGATGAAAAAAAAAATTTGCCACGCCCACTCTAACGCCCACAAACCGCCCAAGCCTGTGGCGCCCACAATTTTCGTGCTAGATAAAAAATTTTAACTGAAATGTATTGGTCTCGTCAATACCTATCGATTGATTTAAAAAAAACTTTGCCACGCCCACTTTAACGCCCACAATGCTTAAATCTGTCTACCGCCCGTAGGTGGCGCATTTGCTGCTTGCATATCTCCACTTTCCTTTGGTCCCTTTAGCTGAGTAACGGGTATCTGATAGTCGAGGTACTCGACTGTAGCGTTCTTCCTTGTTTTTTATATACACTGGTTCATTATCCTTTAATCTCAGTTTTTGTTTATAAAGATTATTTGTGCTTACTGGTTCGGTTTCCAATCCAAATATATCATTATATTGGGTGCATAGACTTGAAAGCTGTGATATGAATTGTGGAGGAAAGTTTTTTGAAAGTTCAGATAATACAGACTTTTCTCTATTTTCGAGATTAGTTTTGACTGAGCTAAATTATTTGTACTGACTACTTGATCTTTATTTGTGGTATTGAGTAGTCTTATGAAAGCGTTTTTAGATGTTGCTATGGTACTTGCTATATAAATACCATGCTTAATTTCTTGACTTGGAATCAATACACTGTCTTCTATTGAATTTAGTTGAATTTTTCTAATAACTTGGGATATTGCTGGCAGAAGTATTGAGTTTTTGCCAGAACTGTATCTTATTGGAACATAAATTGGAAATTTTAAGTTATTAGGTCTGATTATAAGCCAATCTTCAGATGACTTGAAGTCTAATTGACAGTTGTATTTTCATATAAAATCGATTCCTAAAATGCCATCACAAGGGATAGCGAAATGTAAGTCCACGACATGAAAATCATGTTGAATTATGTTCTTAGTGGTCTGTATCTCAATAGAAGTTAACCCCTTGGATTTGGTTACCTCTTGACTTATTCCTCTTATGTCTATAATATAATTATCTTGTATGTCATGAAATACATCAGAATTTTCTTTAACTACTGAAATGTCTGCACCTGTGTCTACTAAAAAGACAAGTTCTTTTCCTGTAGCCACATGATTGAATGAAACAAAAATGTTTTGACTGAGATTAACTGTATGAACCTTTGCATTTTCTAATGTTGAATATCTAAAGGGTTTTGTGAGTTTCCCGATGTACTATTGGTTACTCGGACATTATTTTGATTATTATTGTTTTGGCCTCGACTCGAGTTGCCACGGCCTCTATAGTTTCCTCTATATTGGTTTCGTCCAGAGTTGTTTTGTGTACTATTGTTGTTGTAATTATTATAACGACTACGAAAGTTACCTCTGTAATTTCCTCGTCCGCGGTTTCCGCCGCGCTGCGGGTAATTTTTGTAATATAGGACGGTGTTTGGCTGTCCGGTTGATTCTGTGCAACTGTTTACAAATTTTGATATGGCATCATTCATAGTATTGAAGGTACCAGCTTGCATGATAAGTTTAACCTTATCGATTGTACAATTTTTAGTCATTGCTTTGACTGCATGCTGAGTGGAATAACTTCTGGCTAACTCTAGGGGTAAGCCATCTGTTATATACGCACCTTCTAAAGATTTTGTCATCTGCTCAACCTCTTGTGTGTACTGGTTGGCAGTTTTATTGCGTTGCTGTAGGTTCATCAGTTTTGCTGACAACACTTCTACAGTTTCGCCTTTGACGTTGCTTTTTAATCTTGAAATGACTTCTGTTACTGTTGTTTCATTTCCGATTAATTTTCTGGCGACACCTTTTAGCTTTGTTTTTATTATGGAAACTGCTAATTGTTCGTGCTCGCCTTTTATTGATTTTATTATTTGTAATGCACCAATAAAGCTTGTTAAGTTTTCATCTTTACCATCGAAAACTGGTATAAGCTTGGATGCTGTATTAATAAAATCAATATTAGACTGTGCCATTGTGATATTGTTTCCTATTTTATTTTCTATTATGCTTGAACTATCATCAGAATCTGTAGAATTATCCAGATCTGACATTAAAACAGCTGGAATAGTAAGATTATTTAAGTCTTGCTCTTCTATTTTAGGATTTGTTTCTGTAAGGTCGTCCGATTCTATTTGGTCAATGTCAGTTTGTTTTGTTGATTCCGGTTCATCACCAGTTTCAACTGCTAGGGAAGTGTTAATTATAGTCGGTACTGATATGTCCAATTTAAACTTTTGTTTAATTGATATTAAATTAGATCGTAGTCTGATCAAAAATTTTGATACTTGGGACCAATGATCTTGATTTAATTTTTCCGTCTGGCCATATATTAGTATTCGTGCTTCATTAAAGCATTTTACTAGAATTTCCACATGTTTTTTAATAGTATTTTTTTGAATTGGCCTGTTTTGAGTAAAGTCAACTTTCATGTTATTTATCTGCTTATATAATTAATTCCATTCCATTATATTGTGGAGATGAATTATTTCTTAAAGACCATCATTACTATTGTTCTACCTAGTATTGGGTGTTCGTCTACTACTGATCTAACTTGTACCCTTGGAATGGTGGATAGGACAATTCCCTTTTGGGTGCTTGTGCAATGAATTAGTGGAGAGGCATCTAAATTAAATGTTTCAATATATAAATTTTCTAATTCATAAATGCTTACTGAAGTTGGTGCAACTAATTGCAGAATTCTTTCTTTAAAATGAATGACCCTATCATATGTGTCTCTAATTGCTTTTAGAGTAGCCATTTTTGATTAATTAATTTTTATTTATTTATTTTTATTTTATTCCATTTTCTTTAATTTTAAAAATTTGATTACAGCAATATTTTTATATTAATGTTGTTTGTGCCAAAAATTTTTAAATTTTGTCCAGATCATTTGCCTGGCTCATATATTTTTTCTTAAGACATTTATTATGCAATTTATAAAGTTTATAGAAACAATTTGCGCACATTATAACAACAATTATTATTAACAATGTATGAATTAACTCTAAGTCAATGGTGTTTGACTCTACCTTATTAATAACATTTGCAGTGGAATCCAGTGTTTTTGTATCTATTAAACCCATCTTTGGGGTTGTTATTCTTAATATATATCTTGGTCTGTAAAATACTTTAGATTTTTGAATTAATTCGTAAATGTTGTTAATGTTATTCATTAACAACTAGTTTTATATGATTAATTTTGATTTGACTTTTTTTTTTTTGGGCCAATTATTATTATATTTGACATATAATTTCCTGCCTATTTTGTGTATGGTTTTCAGGCCATACTCGAATCGGGCAACTTTTATGTCGCTCAATTTTAACAATTGTTTTTATAAAATAAATGAAAAAATATGCATCGCAGTACAATTCAAAAAAATGTTGCAACGCAGTGCAAAGAAAAAAAATTATACGCTCTTGGTAGCGCTGTCGGTTCACTCTTCCTTGGTACCGGTGCTGGCTGCACAGGCTGTACCTCTATGGTGGGGCACCGGTGCTGGCTACACAGGTGTACTCACAGAAGGGGGAGTACAGTGGTCCCTCGCAGTCATCCGGGCACGTCTTCTTCAGCTTTGGGATGGCAATTTTTTCTGGAGGAGGCAATGTGGTTTTATTTTTGGCAATATTTGGGATTACAGGGTAGGTGGATGTGTCTGTGGCTGTGGTCTGATTCTTACGTACTGATACCAAATTTTTTAAGTATACAACTTCGGCATCGAGCCGTTGAGCAGCTTCAGTAGTTGAGCCTTTCTGGCTCTTTTTACCACGCCACTTCTTTTGGCACACATCACACTCTACTCACTGCGTTTCTTCTCTTGGTTCTTGTTTTTGTAGTGTATGCTGTCGTTGCTGCCGTTGTTGCCGTGGTCGCCGTTGTTGCCGTTTGTTGTTGTTGTTGCCTTTTGCTGTCTTCTTATCCTGTGAGGTCCATATCCAGGTCCATATTCCGGACCAATGTCACGGTCGCCATGTAGAGTAAAGACATCTTTTATGTGTTATTGTAATTCTTTATTTAAAATCCTGTCGCCATGTAGAGTAAAGACATCTTTTATTTGTTATTGTAATTCTTAATTTAAAATCTTTATTTAAAATCTGGAGCAGCATTAATGCCGCTTCCAACGTCAAGTTGTTTCTGATTTGACAATTCTCCTTAGGTTCTAAGTAAGCCTAAGTCTCGTAGCTGCGCTGCCTACAGTTGGACGGCAGAGAGACGGCTATGTATATCTTATATATAATAGTGTATTTAATTATGCTCCCTTTAGCTGGAGCGCGAGGGTATATGTATGTACTTGAGTTTGGCTGAGCGGCCGGCGTGTGCAACAGAATGCTGACACTTGCACTTTCTGTGAGCGCGCCGATCGACTCATGTTTCGGCCACTTATGTTTTTGACCGGGCCTTTGTTTATGTAAACACTGCAACAAAGTGTTACAGTGTGTTTGCTTCAAGTACTCTTGGTACAGTAGTTATTCAATATATGTGCCTCTGTGTAGAGCCTTTTATTACTGGAACAAACTTTCATGCGGCTGGATCCATGCTCCCCCAGAAACTTAATTAAGAAAACCCTTTACAATTACCTTTCGTCCCTTAGTATTTAGCTTAGTAATAGTCAAGTAGCCAGAAAAAGTACCAACTGTTGGCGAATAAATAAATCAATAAATAAATAATAGTAGTGTATGATGGAGGATACGTAGCTATCGGGATATTCTATGGTTGTTTTGCTTCTTAGTTTTTCCAGCGATTTGGTATTGCTTATGTTCAGTTCTTTGATCATCTATGGTGAGAGAACTTCCTCAAACTTCGTCTTTTTTCCCACTAGTTGGAATAACGGGGATTCTGGTTCGACAACGTTGTTTTCCCTCGACTCAAAAGTAGTTTTGCTACTTGTTACTGATGAATTGCGGTATTGTTTTATGAAGGAACCTTTCACTTGTAAACGTTTTTATCCAGCGAGACTTGTCCATTGAAGTCGTTCAGCAGTTTTGTGCCTGACAGTACTTTCTCGAAGACCGGAATATGTAAATTATTGATAATCTTACAATCTGGTTCTCAAAGGTTCAGAAGAGCGCTTACGCAAGTATCACTGCTTAAGTCTAACAAATTTTCTGAATTACAAATTGTGTGAACAGCGCCTAGTCTAGTACATACCAAACCTTCGTAAATTAGTGTAGAATAAGTCTCTTTTGAATAATGTTACCAGACTCTGAAAATGTAAAGTAGTCGAGATAGAGTCGTACTCCAGAGCAGAACGTGTGCAGAACACTTTTAGATATAATTTCTATATGTAAACCTATATCCAACACAACTATCCTAAATAAACCTACACCACTCAATAGGTACCCCTTCTCAGTTCAGAAGTGGGATCAGTATGGTTGGATATGTGTAAAGCGGAGGAGTTTTGCCAAGAACTCTAAGGAAAGCAGCGAGAATCGTCGGCGTGGAAAGTTTGCAATGGGATGTGTTCCCATTAGTCTATGTGACAGCGAAAATTGCAAATTACGGATGTGTTCAGTTCTACGTGGCAGGCGGATTCAAGCAAAGCAGATCGGGAATCTTAGTGAACCCGTAGAGTCAAGTATATCAGTAAGATCAGGATTCTTAGTGAACCTGTGGCCGCAGAAGTCTCAAGAGCAGCAGAAGTCTCAAGAGAAGCCAAAGCACATACACACAAAGCAGTTGTGAGTATTGGTGAATTTCACAAGTCGATGCAAGTCAGAATTCTCTAGAAGACGGAGCACATACATACATACAACGAGGCTGTGTGTATTGGTCAAGTGAGAAAGCAGATGCAGAACTTTGTGAGGTACATATAGTTGTCTCGCTCGCAAAGAGGACTGCCAACCTAGTAGTCAAAAGCAACATTCCAAGAATTGTGAAAAATGCCGAAGATAGCAGATCTTAAAGGCGACGTGTTAAGATTCCTGCTGAGATCTAGAAACGTGTCAGTTTCGGGCACCAGAGCTGAATTGGTTCAAAGACTAATAGAGTTTGAACATTCGGAGGACGTAGAACTGCCAGCAGCAGTGGGGATCACTATGCAGCAAGAAGAAACGATGTCAGCACAGTCAGCAGCAATTTCACAATTGCAAAACGAGATGAAGGAACTAAAGGACATGTTAGCTCAATTAGTTACCGTTCAAATGGGAATCGCAGCACCAGCACATGCAGGAAATCAGCAACAGCATCAAATAATCAATTTGGATATCAACGAGATCAACAACGAGAGCATTCCTGTACAGGGTACTAACAATGTGAGGCAAGCTTCAGTCAAGGAAATTGCCAACACCTTGCCAGATTTTGATCCCAGCGACGACAACGCCATTTCAGTCAACCAGTTCATCGATCGTGTCAAGAAAGTCGTTGATGCCTACCAGTGGGACGAGAAGTTCTTGTTACTCGCCATTTATACAAAGCTTAAAGGTCCAGCCAAGATGTGGCTAGATTCATCACCCATTATACACACTACGTGGAAAAACTTTGCCGAAGCTATACAGGACGAGTTCGGAGCAAATCCAGACGAATCAGAAGTGCATTTCAACATGGCAATGCAACCAGGCGATCAAAGGAGACGGCAAAGGAGTACTGTTTCAGGATGTCAGCCCTTGGGGTGCGCTACAAGCTCAGCGAGGCAGCGATCATCAGATATGTTCGCTCAGGTCTACAGCATCGAGAATTGCAAAAAAAAAAAAAAAAAAAAAAAAAACTAAACTGGTTAATTTCAAATAAGCGAAAAGACGCTAAAACCCAAAGAAATTTAGGTTTCAACACACAAAATCGGTGTAATGACTTTGACTAGCACATACATTGCTTCATCTTATAATAATAAATAAGTGCCACGCTAATAAAAGCTCAATGAGCTACGAACAGAATAAAGAGCGACTCAGCTCCGCGAGCCGAAGAGACGGTTACTTTTCGTATGTCTCAACGCGTGATAGCGAAGTGCAAAAAACGACCCGATCTTGCTCACCATGCTTACTTACGGCTACCCCTACTCCGACGGCGTGGAGTCAACAATGCAAAACCCCCCCACCATCAGTTTCGACCCCTGGCGCACCAACAACATGCAACAGTAAAACTTCTGCATCCGCACTAAATTTGTCAGCAACAACTACAGCTACGGCAAAAAAACCAACAACAACCACAGCTACGACTATTATTTCGGAATCGACTGCAACCGCAGCTCTAAATACAAGGGCAACAAAAACCACGACAACAAATCAAAACCAAAACAAAATTCAGCAAGCGGGTCCGGCCATACAGACCGGACTAGATCGGTACATCCATATCAAGCGTAAGCTTAGCCCGCAGAACACCGCGGTAGGTTACAAGGCAAAGATAAACCGTGTCCAAATAGAAGATAAATTACCCGGGAGATCCAACAGCAATAGATTTGCGCTTCTAGCAGAAAATGAACCAGAACGGGCTCAGGAGAACCAACCGAAACCTAAGCCCCCACCAATTTACATTAGGGAGAAAATCTCGAACGGCCTGGTCAACAAAATTGTTGCGCTAACCGGGGACGGAAACTTTCATGTTGTTCCGGTCACAAAAGGGGATATCCATGAAACCAAGCTCCAGACCAAATCTGAAGAACATTTCCGAGCAGTATCCAAATACCTGGAGGAAGCAAGGAAAAGCTACTACACGTACCAACTAAAAAGCAGCAAGGGCCTGCAAGTGGTACTAAAAGGAATCGAGCCCGACGTAACCGCCAAGGAAGTTATCGATGCTCTCAAGGAAAAGGGGTTTTCTGCAAGGAACGTCAGTAACATTATAAACAGGAAAAAAGAGCCGCAACCACTCTTCAGGGTCGATAGCAACGCGCCATCAGAATACCCAAAATGCGTACACTTACTCGCGTACGACGCCGGAGATCATCATTTGGTCAACTAAATACCCAGAAGGGATTCTCATACGCCGATGCCCTTCGATCGGGGACGGAAACCCCACTCCAGTCTAATCTAGGAAACGCTCAGCAGATCCAAGTACAGTCGCAAAGCACTCTGGAAACTATGATGGTGACCATGCAACAAAGTATGATGGAACTCATGTCATTCATGAAAACGACCATGCAAACACTGGTTCAAAACCAGAACATGGTGATACAGCTACTTGTAGCTAAGCAGTCCAAATAATCAGATGGCAAATCTACGAATAACAATGTGGAACGCCAATGGCGCTTCACGGCACAACCTTGAAGTAACACAGTTCCTGAATGAAAACCATATCGACATTATGCTACTGGTAGAGACGCACCTCACAAACAAATACAACTTCCAAATAAGAGGCTACACTTTCTACCGCACAGACCATCCAGATGGTAAAGCCCACGGCGGAACCGGCATCCTAATCAGGGAACGCATCAAGCACCACTTTCACCAAAGGTTTTCAACTAATTACTTGAAAGCCACGTCTATCAAAGTGCAATCAGGCAACGGAAACATCACCATAGCCGCTGTCTACTGCCCGCCTCGCTTTACAATTTCTGAAGGACAATTCATGGACTTCTACAACTTGCTTGGAGATCGCTTTATAGCTGCAGGGGACTATAATGCCAAACACACGCACTGGGGATCACGCCTTGTGACTCCCAAAGGAAGGCAATTATACAATGCAATCATAAAACCGAACAACAAATTAGACTATGTTTCCCCTGGCAGCCCCACATACTGGCCAACAGACCCCAGGAAAGTTCCAGACCTAATAGACTTTGCGGTGACAAAAAACATTCCCCGCAATATAATAAGCGCCAAAGCGCTTTCGGACCTGTCGTTAGACCATTCGCCAGTGCTAATAACTCTTCTTCAAAGCACAAAAACCACAGATCACCCCCTCAGGCTGACGTCGCACAGAACCAACTGGTTAAAATATAAAAAGAATGTAAGCTCACACATCAAATTAACCCCTCACTTCAACATCGAAGCGGACATCGACTGCTCTACCGATGCTCTTGAAGAAGTATTCGTGGAGGCAGCCACTATCTCAACACCACAAGGCAGGGACGTGCAAACCAACCACTTCAAATCTAATCTGCAAATTGAACGGTTAGTCCTAGAAAAGAGGCGCCTGTGACGTGCCTGGCAAACCAACAGATCGCCGTCATCAAAACAACGTCTTAAGGAAGCCACTCGCACACTTAATCGAGCTCTAAAGCTCGCAGAAAAGCAGAAAATGCACAGCTGCAGTACATTAAAAAACTTTCGCCAACCAGTACAAAACATCCTCTGTGGAGGGCTCACCCAAATCTGAGCTCTCCAATCGAAACAGTCACTCCGATAAGAAACTCATCTGGCATCTGGGTCCGCAGAGACGAAGATAGAGCCGAAACTTTTGCTTTACATCTCAGAAACGTCTTCCAGCCGAACCCTGCCACTGGTTCATTTTCCCTACCACAAATCGAATCTGAATCTATTTCCCTACCACCATTGTTTCAGCCAAAGGAGATCGCGAAAGTCATTGGAGAACTAAAACCGAAAAAAGCCCCTGGCGGTGACCAAATAACCCCAAAAATGTTAATTGAACTTCCAAACTCTGCCATTGAGGTTATTTGTAAGCTCTTCAATGGGATTATAACTCTCGGCTTCTATCCGAAAAAATGGAAAAAATCTATTATCATTATGATACCGAAGCCCGGAAAAGACCACACAATTCCGTCATCCTACAGACCAATTAGTTTATTATCGTGTCTGTCTAAGCTGTTCGAAAAATGCCTTCTAACTCGCATAACACCATATCTAGGAGCACACAATGTTATCCCTGCTCATCAATTTGGATTTCGTCAAAACCATGGAACAATCGAACAAGTTAACAGAATAACATCAGAAATACGCACAGCCTTTGAGCATCGGGAATACTGCAGCGCAATATTCCTCGATGTATCTCAAGCCTTCGATCGAGTATGGCTAGATGGCCTCATGCACAAAATCAAAACACACTTGCCTGATTACACTCACAAGCTTCTTAAGTCTTATCTATACAACAGGACCTTCGCAGTAAGGTGCAATACAACAACATCCGACGACTACATTATCAAAGCCGGAGTCCCGCAAGGAAGCGCGCTAGGGCCTACTCTGTTCCTCCTATACACAGCGGATATTTTCACGAACGAGCAGCTAACAACATCTACGTTCGCTGACGACACCGCAATTTTAAGTCGCTCGAGGTGCCCAGGCCGAGCCACAACACAGCTAGCAAACCACCTCCTCGTAGTAGAGAGGTGGCTATCTGACTGGCGGATTAAAATAAATCAACAAAAATGTAAACACATAACGTTTACTCTCAACAGGCAAACATGCCCTCCACTGTTATTGAATAATACGCAGATTCCCCAAGTCAACGATGTAACGTATCTCGGCGTCCACCTTGACAGACGACTAACCTGGAGAAGACACATCAAACGCAAGAAAGTACATCTAAAACTAAAGGCCAGCAGCTTCCACTGGATTCTTAACGCTCGTTCGCCCCTGCGTCTGGACTACAACTATCACGCGAACTATCACTGGGGCACCATGGTATATTCGCAACCAAAACATCCACAGGGACCTAAGCATTCCTACCGAAAAAAATGAAATAGACAAACAAAAAGCGTCCTACAACGAAAAACTCTCTGTGCACCCCAATCGCCTCCCAAGAGGCTTGACTTGGGTTTCCAGCCGATCCCGTCTACAACGCAACGACCTGCCAAGCCAGCTATAACTTTCGGGCCCCTGAGATAGATTAATTAGTCTAAGATTTGATACACTTATTGTTAGTATCCAAAGGGAGAAGATTCAATAAATAAATAGCAAAGCATTGAAAAAAAAAATGTGCTCTATGAAGATTAGAGGCATTTTCGGAGGTTCATGTATCCTCACAGAAACGATAACTGTCGATATAGAAATCGATGGGAAGATGATTGCAGCGAAAGTGTATATAGCGGACAACGATCTATTGCAGGAGGACTTTCTGTTGGGACAGGACGTCATCATCTCCGCTCATCTCGAGCTCAACTTTGAGTCAGGCGATTCTAAAATCAAACGAGCAGTCCACCAGCCGACAACCCCTGTAAGCACCAATATCGCGAAGCTGCTGCAAAATTTTCAGAACGACAAAGAAAGTGAGCTAATGCGTTGCTTACTGGGGAAGTTTGCCGATGTTTTCTCGACAGGATTGGAAGGCATAGGAAAGACAAGCGTGGTCAAAGCAGATATCACCGTCGAAAACAGTCAGGTAGTAGCACAAGCCCCATACCGAGTTTCCGAGCCAAAGAAGGAAATTGTTAGCAGAATGGTCGACGAGCTGCTAAAGCAGGACATCATCACGTTGTCAACATCAGAGTACGCCAGCCCGGTGGTGCTCATCAAGAAGCTGAATGGTAGCGATCGAATGTGTGTCGATTACCGCCGCCTAAATAAGCTGATTAAGAAGGAGAATTTTCCAGTGCCGAACATCGAAGAACGTCTGCAGCAGGCTAAAAGATTTAAGTTCTTCTCATCCCTCGACCTCAACAGTGGATACTATCAGATAGAGATAGCCCCAGAGAGCCGAAAATTTACTGCATTTATCACCCCAGATGGATTATACGAATTCAAGCGACTTCCGTTCGGGTTGAAGAACGCACCTGCGGTTTTCAATCGACTCATGGCAGAGTTACAAAAGAGAGTGCAGAAAGGCGACATGATACACTACATGGACGACATCCTTATTGGCAGTCAAACATTTGACGAGATGTACGAGAAGCTTGAGAGGATCCTGAAAGTTTTAAAGGAGTGCGGATTAACGTTAAACCTGGACAAATGTGAGTTGTATAAACAGTCAATCACGTTCCTTGGTCACCAGATACACGCAGAAGGAATCAGTCCTGGAGAAATTAAGACGAACGCCATCAGATTGTTCCCGAAACCAGCCAATGTTACCGATGTGAGAAAGTTTTTGGGTCTCACGGGTTATTTCCGCTAATTCGTTGCTGGATATGCCATCATTTCAGCGCCATTGACAATCCTATTGCGCAAGGATCAGCCGTTTTCTTGGAAAACGCCACAAGAAGAAGCCTTCGACGAATTAAAACAATGCCTAGTATCAAATCCAGTTGTCACCAGTTATCGTCTAGATGCAGAGCATACTACATACGGATGCCAGTGCCGTTGGTTAAGCCGGAGTTTTGCTACAGTGTGAGGAGGATCAGCTGAAACCAATCGCTTATCATAGCCGAGCTACTTCCAAACCGGAGAAAAATTACCACAGCTACGAACTTGAGGCTCTAGCCGTCGTGGAATCGTTGGAGCGATTCAAATACTACATTTATGGCAAGAAGATAAAGATTATCACCGACTGCAATGCCCTAAAGACGTCGATGGAGAAACGAGAACTGATACCCCGGATTGCAAGATGGTGGTTACGCATTCAAGAATTCGACATAGACATCGTTCATCGAGCAGGAACACAGATGAACCACGTAGACGCACTCAGTCGAGCTCCGTTCGAAGATGCTCGAGAGATGGATACCGCAAGTCTGAAAATAGCTAAAACCATTATCGACGAAGAGGATTGGCTATTTTCAATACAGCTACAGGACGAGAAGATACAAAAAAATTGTCGCAGACATGAAATTGAAAAAGAAATCTGAGACCGACGAGTATGTGAGCTTGTTTCGAAAACATGGCAACAATTTGTTATGGGTTGTGCCCAAGCAGTTGAGATTCCACATTTTACATGAATGTCACGATAAGGCCGGACATATGAGCACGGATAAGACTATGGCACGAATTCTAAACTTATTTTGGTTTCCCCGAATGCGAAACTATGTCAAAAGCTACATATAATCCTGTGTGGGCTGTGCGTTTTATAAAAAAACAGGACTGGCCGGACTTTTTCGGAACTACTCAGACCGGTGCGATGTACGGTGATCTTGAAGGCCTGATAATGGCGTCTTTAGGCATCTCATTTATGGGGGTGGTCAAATGAATTTACAGAAAGCAAAATTTAAATTTACTCATAATTTGAACTTACTTCATGTACATTTTGGCATCAAGGAAAGCTCATTAAAATTATGTTTGAATGATTTCCTAACCCAAGACTTTTCCTAACCCATTCAGTACTTATTGAAAATGCCTAGTTTTTTTTTTCTAAACTTTTTTGACATCAACTGAGTACATATTTGTAAAAGTTCGATGGTGAAACTCCGGCGGAATTAAATACCACAACTCTTGCCGTAATCCAACATTTGTTATCAATTTTAAAATTTTAGGGCAAGGTGACTAAATGGTAAATAAAAATAAAAACTTTATGCAAATGTGAAAATTATTTCTTTTCTTTTAAAGAAAAATTGAAAATGTACAATAGTGAAATACATTCTTAACTATAAACATTTAAAAAAACTTATACTTCAGTTCTGGGCTTAAATTGATTTCTAGATCACAAAATCAACAAAAAATAAAAGTGCTTTTAGTTACCGTTATGTAATGTCAACAAATACCAAAAGTGATCTTCATAGCCTACAAAATGTTTGTCACGATACCCTCATGGTACTGTTGGAAACATGATGGTGCCACTTTCATAGGGCGTAAACGTATAAAACAACAAAGCACCAACAACTGTTGCTAAGGATCTTATTAATACTTTAATATATTTATCTGACTTGGTTTTCCACGAACCTTTACTCTGGCACTGATGGAACACATGTAATTGAATTGGTTTATAATATTGGCTCCACCTTCTAAGTCAAAATCATCTCGCGAACTTTTAATAATATTATTCGAAATAAAATGTCGGCACGATTAACGAAATCGACTACAATTATTTGAATTTAATATTTTTGACGCGAAGTCAAATATGAGATTTGACGAGCTCGTCACCTTACTCTACTCGTCACCTTACCCTACACTGCCTTATATTATCTTTGTGTATAATTCTGTTTCTATTATTGATTATTATTGGTTCGTTTGAGTTTAAGTTTATTTCTTTCCCCGTATTTCTTTTCATATATAATTTGACCTTCATGATATTCTTTTTGTTTCAGTTTTCATTATTTTTTCAAAATTTGTTCTTTTTTAAAATATGAGGAAAATTATCAAGCTCGGTTTTATTATAATGAATATCAAAATGTTTTTGGTTCGTTGTGGAATGAATACATAACATTTCAGAATAATTATAATTCTAATTCTGTTAATGTCGAATGTTCCATTTCAAACTGTGCGTTTGAGAAACTGTGCCTTGGGTCTGCGGAGTGTAAAGTTAATCCGAACCTTTATGCAAAAAGACTTAAATTGGGCCGAGGTAAAGCTCATTTCGTTATCGGTCATTAGTACTTTGGATTGGGAAATTTTTGAAAGTAATTCCATTACCCTATTTTTTGTTTAATTTATTTTGACATTTTTTAACTACAGACAAGTTCTAAATGTTAGACTTTTCGAATAGTATACATCAATGTGTAAATTGTCTCCTTCTCTAATTGAGATTGCGGCTTCTCCAATTGGGATTTTTATTCTTTTATATTTCTTTTCATTGAAAATTTTACAAATAGAAGTAGTGTAGTACCAGTCGAACTAGAGACAAACGAAGCATATTCCAATCTGGACCTAACCCATTCGACCCCAGTGTTGCCTGTGAGCAATTTCAAATGTTTAACGGCTTACGGTAATCGTTTCTTCTATTATTGTCTGCTCATTCTTCGACACAACGGTGCTTGTATGTGTGTACTTATAATGTGATAAAAAAAAAATCGAATTTGCACATCATTTGACGAAATTGTTTTCAACAGACTAGACGTGCGTCGTGAAAAAAGTTGTAGTGAAATTCTGAAGAACTTTTAAAGTGACTGATTTACTCATAAAATATATATAAAAAGGCTAAAAGTATACATGAAATATTGTTAATCAATGAATAAGCAAAACTTTGCTAAGATTTAATTTAATTAATTTCCAATAATAACGAGGTGACGAATTTTCAAAGTTGTAAACTTTCGTGTGGGCAACTTTGGGCCATTGCAATACACAATGTATATACACCAGAGCATGAGACCGAAAGAGAAAGGTTTATCAAATGATGACATTGAGAGGATTATCAACTTCGATTGGGATACCTCCACTGACGAAAAAAGTGGTGATGAAATGGAAGATATCTCTGCAGTGCTGGAGAAGAATTTCAAAGATATCGTGGACAAAGGAGAATCAATAGAGATTAAATATAATGACAACTTTATCAATGAACAATGTAACCAGGAACCTAGTGCTGTGGCTAAGAGTTGCTTTGAAAAAGTTGATCCCAAGACATTAAAATGGAGATCAAGGCCATTTGAAGCTCCAAAAAGTATTTGGGAAGCAGACGATAAACTCCAAGTCGGTAGAGTAATGACACCTGTAGAAAATTTCTGCACCTTTTTTGATATCAAAGTAATTGACTTGATAACAAATCAAACGAATTTGTATGGGTTGCAAGAGCACGGCATAGAGCTTCAATGCACCGGAGATCTTATCAAGCGATATATTGGAATTTTGTTATACTTGGGAGTAATAAAGGTTCCGCAACTTAAAATAGCGTGCCCAAAAGAGTTAAAGCTTACAGCTTTATCAAATTCAATGCCACGAGGAAGGTTTGAAAAAATCAAACAATGTTTACATTTCAACGATAACACTAAAAAATCCAAAAAAGAAGATGTGCTTTATGATAAACTGTACAAGATACGCCCTTTACTAGATATTCTCAAAGAAAGTTCGGTAAACTACGCCAAGAAGAGCATCAAAGCGTTGATGAGCAAATCATTGCGTACAAAGGTACTCAAATTTAAATTGTATTAGAAAATATATCTTCAATTTAAATTTTGTTTCCTGGTCAATAGTCATATAAGCAATATAATCCAGCTTAGCCCCACAAATGGGGTCTGAAAATGTTTACACGTGCTGGAACATCAGTAGTTGGGAAAGACGGGTTCTGGGACAATTTGCATATTAATGGCCCCCGCCCCCTTACTAATTAGCATATTAATGACCCCGCCTCTCACTGATTAACATATTAATGACCCCCGCCTCTTCATTAACGTATGCGGGTTCTGGGACAATTAGGATAATCCAATAAGTTAAGTGATTTTAATGGACTTTGAACTCATAAAAATGTCACGATCATGTCTATAAAGAGTATACTTAATTGCCCCAACCCCACACCACCGTGTGACAATACTGATCACGTGACCTTTTTGCCTCATTATCAACAATTAATATTCAGCAGGTGTTGCTGTACACGGGAGAAAGGTCGCACACTTTCCCCACATCCCCATGTGACAATATTGATCATGTATCCTTTTCCTCATTATTAGCAATTAATATTCAGCATCAACAATTAATATTCAGCAGGTGTTGCTGTACACGGGAGAAAGGTCGCACACTTTCCCCACATCCCCATGTGACAATATTGATCATGTATCCTTTTCCTCATTATTAGCAATTAATATTCAGCAGGTGTTGCTGTGCACGTGAGAAAGGTCACAAACCCAAAACATCTAAAGATGGTTGCCTTAGAGGAACATGTCCGATCATGTTGGGGAATAACGTTTCCTATGATTGTAAAATTAATTTAGAAATCAAAAGAACCCCAATAAAATGAATCTCACAAGTTAATAATTCTCAGATGTCGAATATTTTCAAACAGACATTTTTGTTTCCGCCCCAGAAGGTTTAACTGGTAAATTCTCTAAGATTCTCTCCTTTCCACAAACGGGTCATAAACATATCAAAAAAGGGATTCAAGCAAGAGCTACCCGAACATGCGCACCTGTCTATTACCTGACTGGAATAAAAGGGACACATGCACAAGTCTGAAGGCGCACGCCCATTGACAAGATCATGGGTCTCACGCCAACGACCTCACGGCTGACTGCTAGCTCTAATACGTTCCCATAATAGGGGTTGAAATCACTACCGCGCAACAACTCGCGAATAGCCGACATATCTTAGTCAAGGAAATATTTTCCATTCTCCGTACCTGTAATTTTAACTCGAAATAAAAAGTCAGAAGTTTATTTTGTAGCATAATAATACATTTATTCATTTATATTGGTATTGCGAACATGTTTGATTATATATTGAAATTAATTTGATTCTTGCTTTGATTCCGACGATTTGCATAGAAGAAGCAGGCGCACGTTTCCGACGTCATTTCTGGATTACAAAATGTAAAGTGTTCACCATAATTCGTAGTAGTGAGATCATGTCCACCTTGATTCATGAACATAGTTTTTGTGTTTAGAAGGTATTGAAAATGCTGACCAATTAACTGTCCTTTTAATTGTTTAATAAATTGGTCAACTTCCTCATGAAACTTTATTTGGTAAATTTTATTTTCTTATAGGTCTTTACACATCTAGTCTCAACTTTAAAATGATGTATAAAAATTATTTTATTGTTTTGGAGCTACTTTTAAAAAATGTCAAAATAATGTATGCATTGTTAAGAGCACAAACCCCGCCCTTAAGGTGTGTTTCACAATAGGGAAACCGGTTTCCTTTAAACCTGTTTAATAACGGACAGCCCATTTCCTCGATATCAATGAGCTGACGACTCCCAAAAAACTTCTCTAGAAATCGTTTCTTTTCCACACCTTTACAAATAATTTGTTTTCCGCTTGTAATTGTCCTTAGATACTTTCGAGTTTGTGGAAATCTATTTTCTCCATCACTCCAAAATATTTTGTGATGTGTATTGGTTAACCAAATTGCAGTCTTTCGAGATTTGGTATTTAGCATAGTAAAATCATATGGTGGTTCTATTAAAAAACTATTATTCAAGTTTGGATCTTTTTCGAATACAATTCCAATTTCCTTTAGAATAAAATTATTATTATTATCAAAGAAACCTTGAACATCAATCGATACAATATCTTTCAACATTTTTCTAATGTTAAACAACTCGTTGTACTAGTCCGTTTAGTGGGTTATATTCAACTAAACGGTCATGTATGAAGAGACAGTAAGCTTGGGTATTTTCAGGACTTGGTGTCTTTAGTTCTATTAAAATTCTCACATCAATAGGACCAATTTTTACTGATTCGTTTTGATATGAAAGCTTAACCACAATAAAAAGGGTCTTCAATTTAAATTCATTTGGGGTCAAAAATGGTTGTGATTAACGATTATAGTAACTAGATTGAAATCTTGTATACATTTCATATAGGTGAGCATACTAATTCTTACTAAAATCAACATTCAGATCAAATTTTATGACTTGGTGTCTTTAGTTCTATTGAAATTCTCACATCAATAGGACCAATTTTTACTGATTCGTTTTGATATGAAAGATCAACCACAATAATAGGGGTTCTCAATTTAAATTCATTTGGGGTCAAAAATGGTTTTGATTCACGATTATAGTAACTAGATTGAAATCTTGTATACATTTCATATAGGTGAGCATACTAATTCTTACTAAAATTGACATTCAGATTATTATGGAAATGACTCGGAATTCATGTGAACTTTCAAGTTTGATAAGTTATTTGTGATAAGTTCTCCATTTAGTGTAAATCCAATTATGGCAAATCTTGGTTTTTCAAGGTTAACCGACAATTTCACATTTCAGCTCTATTGATTCCCATACCCCAATTTGGGGTTAACATATAAATCCCAACTCTGGAATGCGATTGGTAGGTTTACACAACTTTTAATAATATCATACATCTTAATTTTTGCAAAATAGCTCAGAGTTACATGTGGAACTTTCCAGGTTTTTTTCGTAATTTTCAGTTTAAAAGTTTTTTCATTTCTGGTTGTTCAAGATTCACCACGATTCTTAGTTAGCATCAACACTAGTTCGTGTTTACAATTTAACAAAACTTTTTATAAACCTCAACCAATCCCAACAAAATTTGATTGGTACAGAAAAGATGAAGTGGGGTCCTGTAGAAATTTCATCTCCACTGCTCCATCCAGAATTTAATAGGTATTGACTTTGAAGATTATCCAGAGATATATAATTTTTTAGGGTAGTACTCATATTGACATGGACTTGACACGTTGAACACGTTGTATTTAGTTGTTACCTAGCAGTATTTTGATGGTTACTTTCTGTTTAGTCTTGTTTTTGGATGGTTAATTTTTGTATAGTACCTGTACAGTACTTGGTTTTGGATGGTTACTATCTGTATAGTATCTGTAAAGTACTTGGTTTAGAGATGGTTACTAAATGTTAACAAGTATTATGAGATGCTATAGTCTCTTATTAAGAATTATCAAAGAACACAAGTTAAAGTTTCTAAGATGTGTTAGCCAAACACACTTTCAGTGAACTATCATTACCTGACCGTCATCAAAGTCACATGCCCAAGACCCAAGGAAATTGAATAAAATACTTCCCCTTCATTTGTACCTGCCGTTTTAATTACAGTCAGAAGCAAAATTTATAGGATAATTCAATATTTTTTTTATATATTTAATTATTGTAAACATATTTCATTAAATTCATAATTAATTATATTTTATGTATATTTGTATATAATTAATTTTCTTACTCAATCCCTCTGTAAGAAACATGTCGGTTATTCCAAACGCAGATTTTCGCTTGGTTCCCATAGATAGATGTAAAATAGGTCTCACAATGTAATCTTTCTCAGATGTTGGATTATTTTTAAAGCATTCATTTGTTCTAACCCATAATAATATTATATCATATTTCGAAAGCATCATTAGCTAGCATAGGAGCGTCTTTCAATTTAATTTCTGATTCAAGTTTATGATAGAGGTGTTGGGACCTGGTAATATCGGTTTTTGTTGTAAGATTCTGAATAAGTTTAATAAACTCTTTTATTACAATACTCATCTGGTTTTCGTGATTCATGATGGCGGTTGAGCTGCTTGGACTTTGATTACTAGCTATTATTAGATGGTTACTATCTGCTTGGTAGATGTCTATTAGTTGCTTACTAGTTTTTATTAGCTGGTTACTATATGTTTAGTAGATGTATACAAGTTGTTTAGTAGATGTATACAAGTTGTTTACTAGATGTATACAAGTTGTTTACTAGATGTATACAAGTTGTTTTCTAGCTGTTTAGTATCTAGTTTTATATGTTTAGTAGATGTATACAAGTTGTTTAGTAGATGTATACAAGTTGTTTAGTATCGGGTTTCTATATGTTTAGTATCTGTTTGCTTGATGTTTACTAATTATTATTAGCTGGTTACTAGTTGTTATTAACGTCTACGAGCTTTTATAGTCTTTTGTTAAGAATGATCAAAAATTCTTGATCACTAGACGACTTTCGATGTGAAGTAAAAACTTACACTCTGATTTTCAATGTGTTTGCTATGTACATGAGAAAGAACGCAAAGCCAAAATATCTCAAGACTGATATATAAATCTTAGAGGAACATATCCGATTATGTTGGGGAAAGATGTATCCTGTGATTGTAAAACTAATTAAGAAATAAATTGTTCACAAGCTGTCTAAAAACTGTTTAGAAGCTCTTTTGATAAACAATTTTGATTCATAATGACAGATATTAAGAATATATAATAATATCATCCACTTTAACTAGTATATTGTTAAAATAAAACATTTCCATTTTTCATGTTCTTTCATCTTATGTAGGTATAATAAATGTAATCTTAACTAGCTAGCCTTACATCCCATAACTATAGTTATAAGCTACAATAAAATGTCTAGAAAGAACAAAATATATGAATGTCAAAAACGATTTAAAACTAACTATAATTGGGAAAGTAATTGAAATCACTCCGGCGTAATACAGTAAAAAAGAAAAAACACTGTGATTATCCCATTTTCTATCACCATAACAAATGTGTATACCCACACCTAAATGACCAATTGTATCCTTTGTCCAAAAATGTCTGTGACTTTCACTTATAAATTTGTCACCGATAATTTAAATCCCATTAAGCAAACCACCCATTGCTAACCATACCATAACCCCAGAGTCAAGTTGGTTACCTACAATAAACATAGGTGATGGTGTAAAGGATTGCTAAAATGCCTCGACGGAAGCGCAAAGGTCATAAAAAAATGGTCATAAAAAATGTAATTAGGAAAGTATTTTTTATTTGCGAGCCATTTATAACTGTTGCCAACGACACAAACAGTTGTTACAAAGGATTTGCTTAAATGCCTCGACGCAGGCGCAAAGGTCAAGGTATTGGAAAAAATTCATGGAATATTATCCCTTCATAAAAGAGGTCATAAAACATAAAATTAGGAAAGCATTTTTTATTTGCGAACAAATTATAACTGGTACCAACAACACAAATAGTTGTTACAAAGGATTGCTAAAATGCCTTGATGCAGGCGCAAAGGTCAAGGTAATGAAAAAATTCCTGGAATATTATCCCTTGACCAAAAACGAAAATTTCTTCTATTTGGATAATAAAAAAATATATATTTATTCAATACTTTGATTTTTCCATCAAGCTGCTTGATAAATCTAGTTGTTTGATATTCTCTAACTAATTGAGTAATAAGTTTTCATGTGTCTATTTAATTTACCAAAAGCAGTATTAGTCTTCTCTCATAAAATTGAACTTTTGGATCTCTCTAATTCCCCACCGGTGAAATATATGTTCCTCATATTTAAAAATTATGGTTTGCCAACCCCGACCAACCTCCGCAACATAGATGGGTACTTGTAATTCATATTTAAGATATTTCCATCCTTCTCTAACTAATATCCGTTTATCCATCATGTAAACAGGTTTAGAATTGTATTGCATGCTTCAACCCCTAGCCACACCCACCACTGTTACAGATTTGACTTTTCCAATGGCTGCCCCAGCTACCTAAACTGTACATTTCTTTTGATTTTCTCTTTTTCTTTCTAAGCAATGTACACAATTTTTAAACTGGTTCTGACCTCCCTTTCTCTTTTTCTTTCTAAGCAATGTACACAATTTTTAAACTGGTTCTGACCTCCCTCTTTAATGGCATACTCTACTTTATTTTCGTTATATTTCTGATCTTTTCGTAACAGTAGGTTGTTAAACTTTTATCATTTTATGGGATTATTGAGCACCCGAAATCCCAGATATTAACTCATAACATGTAACTAGCAGAATATAGTCAAAGATATCAGACTCAAAAAGGACAAGATTTACCTACAATTCAATTTACCATCTACAATCCCTGGAAAGGATTTTAGTATTTGCAGTTTAATTTTCTAATTTATTGATTTCACAGATTCCCGCTGGTAAATACCAATTTTTAACAAATGGCTTCCAACTCCATACCATTCAGACACTGGTTTACAACCTCATAGAACTGACTCTCAAGGTATCTGTAACGCACAATATATTTCCGTCTCTTTTCTTCTAATCAATATTAAAAAATCTCAAAAACTGTTTTTTGGAGTTCATTTTATTCTTAGAATTGAATTATTAAAAATCATTAAGCCAACAGAGATAATAATGTATTTGTGATAATATCCCATGAATAATACATACTTCTTATTTGTTTATTTTCAAAATTATTTATTTCAGAAAATTATTCACTAATCGCATTCAAATAATATTCATAATATATCTTACAATTTTTCAGATTTATCAATAGAGTTTGCCAATTATTAATATTAAATGATATTGCATCATATCTATTTTTAAGATTAAATATTAAGAATAAAAATTCTGTACCACTCCTCTTACTTAATGATGACCATTATAAAATTATAATTATCAACAACTAATATATTAAATACAATTAAATGTACGCATACTCATATAACAACAGTTCTCAATATCGATATGTATTGGGCTACAATCTTACTTTGCCTTTGATTTCCGATTTCTTATGTATTCTTCTTCTCACTTTGACACAGTGTGGAATGGTTTTACTTAAGCCAATCGCATGGGATGGTGGTTTGATTCTTGGGGAGGGGGTTTGATCCTTGGATATAAAGTACCTGCTCGATTCTACGTTCTGTCTTTTCCTGGTTGATGAGATTACAAAACCTAAAACAGTACAAAATTTAAATCGAAAGACAAAAGATGACTGAAATCAATAGCCAAATCAACCACTGTGACTTTAAAATAAATGAAGATTTGATGATTGAAATAAGAATCTTTAAGGAAATTTTAAAGGTTTCCAAGGAGTTGCGACGAGAATTCGGTAGTATCTATTACGATAATATAGAAGAGTTGGACATCCTGAAATGGCGCTTGGTGGATTTGCAGAGCGAAAACAATATCGATTCCCATCTATTTGATATTGAGAACGTGGAAAATCGAATCACCGAGCTGATGATGGAGACAACCAAGTTACAACACCAAATTGATCTTCACGATGCGGAAATCGAAAATAATCCGCTGTCACGACTGCTACTGCAAGTTAAGGAGATGATTTTTCGTATAAGGGATTCAGTATCAGACTTAGAATGCCTTAAATTTAATGGTGAGGCAGACCAATGTGAGTTGGTCAGCGCTATGTCTCGCGAGGACGACCCTATCTTAATATTTAATCTTAAAAATATATATGATGCAATATCATTTAATATTAATAATTGGCAAACTCTATTGATAAATCTGAAAAATTGTAAGATATATTATGAATATTATTTGAATGCGATTAGTGAATAATTTTCTGAAATAAATAATTTTGAAAATAAACAAATAAGAAGTATGTATTATTCATGGGATATTATCACAAATACATTATTATCTCTGTTGGCTTAATGATTTTTAATAATTCAATTCTAAGAATAAAATGAACTCCAAAAAACAGTTTTTGAGATTTTTTAATATTGATTAGAAGAAAAGAGACGGAAATATATTGTGCGTTACAGATACCTTGAGAGTCAGTTCTATGAGGTTGTAAACCAGTGTCTGAATGGTATGGAGTTGGAAGCCATTTGTTAAAAATTGGTATTTACCAGCGGGAATCTGTGAAATCAATAAATTAGAAAATTAAACTGCAAATACTAAAATCCTTTCCAGGGATTGTAGATGGTAAATTGAATTGTAGGTAAATCTTGTCCTTTTTGAGTCTGATATCTTTGACTATATTCTGCTAGTTACATGTTATGAGTTAATATCTGGGATTTCGGGTGCTCAATAATCCCATAAAATGATAAAAGTTTAACAACCTACTGTTACGAAAAGATCAGAAATATAACGAAAATAAAGTAGAGTATGCCATTAAAGAGGGAGGTCAGAACCAGTTTAAAAATTGTGTACATTGCTTAGAAAGAAAAAGAGAAAGGGAGGTCAGAACCAGTTTAAAAATTGTGTACATTGCTTAGAAAGAAAAAGAGAAAATCAAAAGAAATGTACAGTTTAGGTAGCTGGGGCAGCCATTGGAAAAGTCAAATCTGTAACAGTGGTGGGTGTGGCTAGGGGTTGAAGCATGCAATACAATTCTAAACCTGTTTACATGATGGATAAACGGATATTAGTTAGAGAAGGATGGAAATATCTTAAATATGAATTACAAGTACCCATCTATGTTGCGGAGGTTGGTCGGGGTTGGCAAACCATAATTTTTAAATATGAGGAACATATATTTCACCGGTGGGGAATTAGAGAGATCCAAAAGTTCAATTTTATGAGAGAAGACTAATACTGCTTTTGGTAAATTAAATAGACACATGAAAACTTATTACTCAATTAGTTAGAGAATATCAAACAACTAGATTTATCAAGCAGCTTGATGGAAAAATCAAAGTATTGAATAAATATATATTTTTTTATTATCCAAATAGAAGAAATTTTCGTTTTTGGTCAAGGGATAATATTCCAGGAATTTTTTCATTACCTTGACCTTTGCGCCTGCATCAAGGCATTTTAGCAATCCTTTGTAACAACTATTTGTGTTGTTGGTACCAGTTATAATTTGTTCGCAAATAAAAAATGCTTTCCTAATTATATGTTTTATGACCTCTTTTATGAAGGGATAATATTCCATGAATTTTTTCCAATACCTTGACCTTTGCGCCTGCGTCGAGGCATTTAAGCAAATCCTTTGTAACAACTGTTTGTGTCGTTGGCAACAGTTATAAATGGCTCGCAAATAAAAAATACTTTCCTAATTACATTTTTTATGACCATTTTTTTATGACCTTTGCGCCTCCGTCGAGGCATTTTAGCAATCCTTTACACCATCACCTATGTTTATTGTAGGTAACCAACTTGACTCTGGGGTTATGGTATGGTTAGCAATGGGTGGTTTGCTTAATGGGATTTAAATTATCGGTGACAAATTTATAAGTGAAAGTCACAGACATTTTTGGACAAAGGATACAATTGGTCATTTAGGTGTGGGTATACACATTTGTTATGGTGATAGAAAATGGGATAATCACAGTGTTTTTTCTTTTTTACTGTATTACGCCGGAGTGATTTCAATTACTTTCCCAATTATAGTTAGTTTTAAATCGTTTTTGACGTTCATATATTTTGTTCTTTCTAGACATTTTATTGTAGCTTATAACTATAGTTATGGGATGTAAGGCTAGCTAGTTAAGATTACATTTATTATACCTACATAAGATGAAAGAACATGAAAAATGGAAATGTTTTATTTTAACAATATACTAGTTAAAGTGGATGATATTATTATATATTCTTAATATCTGTCATTATGAATCAAAATTGTTTATCAAAAGAGCTTCTAAACAGTTTTTAGACAGCTTGTGAACAATTTATTTCTTAATTAGTTTTACAATCACAGGATACATCTTTCCCCAACATAATCGGATATGTTCCTCTAAGATTTATATATCAGTCTTGAGATATTTTGGCTTTGCGTTCTTTCTCATGTACATAGCAAACACATTGAAAATCAGAGTGTAAGTTTTTACTTCACATCGAAAGTCGTCTAGTGATCAAGAATTTTTGATCATTCTTAACAAAAGACTATAAAAGCTCGTAGACGTTAATAACAACTAGTAACCAGCTAATAATAATTAGTAAACATCAAGCAAACAGATACTAAACATATAGAAACCCGATACTAAACAACTTGTATACATCTACTAAACAACTTGTATACATCTACTAAACATATAAAACCAGATACTAAACAGCTAGAAAACAACTTGTATACATCTAGTAAACAACTTGTGTACATCTAGTAAACAACTTGTATACATCTACTAAACAACTTGTATACATCTACTAAACATATAGTAACCAGCTAATAAAAACTAGTAAGCAACTAATAGACATCTACCAAGCAGATAGTAACCATCTAATAATAGCTAGTAATCAAAGTCCAAGCAGCTCAACCGCCATCATGAATCACGAAAACCAGATGAGTATTGTAATAAAAGAGTTTATTAAACTTATTCAGAATCTTACAACAAAAACCGATATTACCAGGTCCCAACACCTCTATCATAAACTTGAATCAGAAATTAAATTGAAAGACGCTCCTATGCTACCTAATGATGCTTTCGAAATATGATATAATATTATTATGGGTTAGAACAAATGAATGCTTTAAAAATAATCCAACATCTGAGAAAGATTACATTGTGAGACCTATTTTACATCTATCTATGGGAACCAAGCGAAAATCTGCGTTTGGAATAACCGACATGTTTCTTACAGAGGGATTGAGTAAGAAAATTAATTATATACAAATATACATAAAATATAATTAATTATGAATTTAATGAAATATGTTTACAATAATTAAATATATAAAAAAAATATTGAATTATCCTATAAATTTTGCTTCTGACTGTAATTAAAACGGCAGGTACAAATGAAGGGGAAGTATTTTATTCAATTTCCTTGGGTCTTGGGCATGTGACTTTGATGACGGTCAGGTAATGATAGTTCACTGAAAGTGTGTTTGGCTAACACATCTTAGAAACTTTAACTTGTGTTCTTTGATAATTCTTAATAAGAGACTATAGCATCTCATAATACTTGTTAACATTTAGTAACCATCTCTAAACCAAGTACTTTACAGATACTATACAGATAGTAACCATCCAAAACCAAGTACTGTACAGGTACTATACAAAAATTAACCATCCAAAAACAAGACTAAACAGAAAGTAACCATCAAAATACTGCTAGGTAACAACTAAATACAACGTGTTCAACGTGTCAAGTCCATGTCAATATGAGTACTACCCTAAAAAATTATATATCTCTGGATAATCTTCAAAGTCAATACCTATTAAATTCTGGATGGAGCAGTGGAGATGAAATTTCTACAGGACCCCACTTCATCTTTTCTGTACCAATCAAATTTTGTTGGGATTGGTTGAGGTTTATAAAAAGTTTTGTTAAATTGTAAACACGAACTAGTGTTGATGCTAACTAAGAATCGTGGTGAATCTTGAACAACCAGAAATGAAAAAACTTTTAAACTGAAAATTACGAAAAAAACCTGGAAAGTTCCACATGTAACTCTGAGCTATTTTGCAAAAATTAAGATGTATGATATTATTAAAAGTTGTGTAAACCTACCAATCGCATTCCAGAGTTGGGATTTATATGTTAACCCCAAATTGGGGTATGGGAATCAATAGAGCTGAAATGTGAAATTGTCGGTTAACCTTGAAAAACCAAGATTTGCCATAATTGGATTTACACTAAATGGAGAACTTATCACAAATAACTTATCAAACTTGAAAGTTCACATGAATTCCGAGTCATTTCCATAATAATCTGAATGTCAATTTTAGTAAGAATTAGTATGCTCACCTATATGAAATGTATACAAGATTTCAATCTAGTTACTATAATCGTGAATCAAAACCATTTTTGACCCCAAATGAATTTAAATTGAGAACCCCTATTATTGTGGTTGATCTTTCATATCAAAACGAATCAGTAAAAATTGGTCCTATTGATGTGAGAATTTCAATAGAACTAAAGACACCAAGTCATAAAATTTGATCTGAATGTTGATTTTAGTAAGAATTAGTATGCTCACCTATATGAAATGTATACAAGATTTCAATCTAGTTACTATAATCGTTAATCACAACCATTTTTGACCCCAAATGAATTTAAATTGAAGACCCTTATTATTGTGGTTAAGCTTTCATATCAAAACGAATCAGTAAAAATTGGTCCTATTGATGTGAGAATTTTAATAGAACTAAAGACACCAAGTCCTGAAAATACCCAAGCTTACTGTCTCTTCATACATGACCGTTTAGTTGAATATAACCCACTAAACGGACTAGTACAACGAGTTGTTTAACATTAGAAAAATGTTGAAAGATATTGTATCGATTGATGTTCAAGGTTTCTTTGATAATAATAATAATTTTATTCTAAAGGAAATTGGAATTGTATTCGAAAAAGATCCAAACTTGAATAATAGTTTTTTAATAGAACCACCATATGATTTTACTATGCTAAATACCAAATCTCGAAAGACTGCAATTTGGTTAACCAATACACATCACAAAATATTTTGGAGTGATGGAGAAAATAGATTTCCACAAACTCGAAAGTATCTAAGGACAATTACAAGCGGAAAACAAATTATTTGTAAAGGTGTGGAAAAGAAACGATTTCTAGAGAAGTTTTTTGGGAGTCGTCAGCTCATTGATATCGAGGAAATGGGCTGTCCGTTATTAAACAGGTTTAAAGGAAACCGGTTTCCCTATTGTGAAACACACCTTAAGGGCGGGGTTTGTGCTCTTAACAATGCATACATTATTTTGACATTTTTTAAAAGTAGCTCCAAAACAATAAAATAATTTTTATACATCATTTTAAAGTTGAGACTAGATGTGTAAAGACCTATAAGAAAATAAAATTAACCAAATAAAGTTTCATGAGGAAGTTGACCAATTTATTAAACAATTAAAAGGACAGTTAATTGGTCAGCATTTTCAATACCTTCTAAACACAAAAACTATGTTCATGAATCGAGGTGGACATGATCTCACTACTACGAATTATGGTGAACACTTTACATTTTGTAATCCAGAAATGACGTCGGAAACGTGCGCCTGCTTCTTCTATGCAAATCGTCGGAATCAAAGCAAGAATCAAATTAATTTCAATATATAATCAAACATGTTCGCAATACCAATATAAATGAATAAATGTATTATTATGCTACAAAATAAACTTCTGACTTTTTATTTCGAGTTAAAATTACAGGTACGGAGAATGGAAAATATTTCCTTGACTAAGATATGTCGGCTATTTGCGAGTTGTTGCGCGGTAGTGATTTCAACCCCTATTATGGGAACGTATTAGAGCTAGCAGTCAGCCGTGAGGTCGTTGGCGTGAGGCCCATGATCTTGTCAATGGGCGTGCGCCTTCAGACTTGTGCATGTGTCCCTTTTATTCCGGTCAGGTAATAGACAGGTGCGCATGTTCGGGTAGCTCTTGCTTGAATCCCTTTTTTGATATGTTTATGACCCGTTTGTGGAAAGGAGAGAATCTTAGAGAACTTACCAGTTAAACCTTCTGGGGCGGAAACAAAAATGTCTGTTTGAAAATATTCGACATCTGAGAATTATTAACTTGTGAGATTCATTTTATTGGGGTTCTTTTGATTTCTAAATTAATTTTACAATCATAGGAAACGTTATCCCCCAACATGATCGGACATGTTCCTCTAAGGCAACCATCTTTAGATGTTTTGGGTTTGCGACCTTTCTCACGTGCACAGCAACACCTGCTGAATATTAATTTCTAATAATGAGGAAAAGGATACATGATCAATATTGTCACATGGGGATGTGGGGAAAGTGTGCGACCTTTCTCCCGTGTACAGCAACACCTGCTGAATATTAATTGTTGATGCTGAATATTAATTGCTAATAATGAGGAAAAGGATACATGATCAATATTGTCACATGGGGATGTGGGGAAAGTGTGCGACCTTTCTCCCGTGTACAGCAACACCTGCTGAATATTAATTGTTGATAATGAGGCAAAAAGGTCACGTGATCAGTATTGTCACACGGTGGTGTGGGGTTGGGGCAATTAAGTATACTCTTTATAGACATGATCGTGACATTTTTATGAGTTCAAAGTCCATTAAAATCACTTAATTTATTGGATTATCCTAATTGTCCCAGAACCCGCATACGTTAATGAAGAGGCGGGGGTCATTAATATGTTAATCAGTGAGAGGCGGGGTCATTAATATGCTAATTAGTAAGGGGGCGGGGGCCATTAATATGCAAATTGTCCCAGAACCCGTCTTTCCCAACTACTAACATCTGGATTAGTTTACAACTTTACGCTGTGTGTTGGTGAAGGCACATGCCCTTGTTTTGGATTGGGAATATCATCGGATGTAGTATTATATTTAGCAAAAGGGCTTCCCGAAGGTAAACCTTTCAAGCTTTATTTTGACGATTGGTTTACGTCACTTAGTCTTTTGATTGCATTGAAGGAAATGGGCATATTTGCAACTGAAACTATCCGCAAAAATCGCATAAGCAATTGCTAACTTCTTTCAGATGCAGAATTTAAAAATCGTGGAAGAGGATCTTTTGATACAAAATATGAAGTTAACAAAAATCTTGCATGTGTAAAATGGTTTGACAATAAGTCAGTTCAACTTCTATCTTCGTGTGAAGACCATCAACCAGTTGGTATATACAAACGATGGAGTCCAAAAGATAAAGCTTACATTGATGTAGCAAGGCCTGCTATTGTAGCTTCGTATAATGAGGG